>NW_027295769.1:0-33122 GCF_016086655.4 Lepeophtheirus salmonis | reverse complement strand
GTATAAGCAATTTCTACAAGTTAAAAGTCATTTTTACTTCTGTAATTATAGGAATCCAATTAGTAGAATTGATATATTTGTACGGGAAAAACAAAGTTTAGGAATTGTTAAAGCAAAAACGGTTGATGAATGTGCTCTTTCTTCGATTTTGTTCATTATTTAATTAGTCCTCGTGGTGTTAACTTCTCCCTCTGAAGAACTCATTCTCCCCTATCTTGGGTGTAAATTGTTCCGAAATCCATAATAAAATGATATTTTAAATGTTGAAGGTTCTCCTCTTTATAACAGTAACTCATTTTCTCCCTCTCCTCATAGGCAGTTAAAACTAACAGGGGTCTTAATTACGTTGTACTATATGCCTCCTTCCTGCCTTCATCTAACTCTCTTTTTTTTCTTACAAAAATGTCAACTTTACACATAAGATAGGTCTAGCTTTCATCAATATTCTTAACAGCCTCAGATACAGCAGATTTTTCCTCGGTTGGTCGCAAAAAATTTTAAATCCAGGTAAAATAAATACAGCATCTGTTCAATAACGTTTATGTGTGGATGGGCCCTAAGTCGGAATTGCTACTTGAGTCAAATGATTTGATTAAGCAACGAATACTAGGAAATTATTTCTTTTAAATTCCTAGGATTTAAATAACTCTCAAATCCTATCAAGTCAGATAAAAAAGTCACTTACCCATCATTCTCAAGTTACCCTTGACAGTGGATCCCTTCATCCACTAATTATAAAACAATAGCAGTGGAAAATTACGTGGCTTTGGTATATGACGTCATTTTTATCATACTGACCCTCACTTATGAATTGGATTTGGTGGCTTTACGCAAGTCAAGGGTGTTGCTAGCTTTCGTCATTTGGGCTGTTAGCCCAAAAAAAATTATCAGGACCTTTATATGTATAATTACTTATATATATGTTTTATATATCTATGATACAAATTTTAAGAGACTAAAAAGGGTGGTTCAAATCACCTTCCCCTTCCCCCCCCCAGGGGCTAGTGATTCCCCTGTGCATGAGTCACATAAAATAAGTCACCTCTAAGAGCAATTTGTTTATACTAAGAGCCACATTAATAAGATCATTTCTTCGACGACTTGAGTCACTAGTTGGAATGTCCGGCTCGAGTACACATGTCTGATTTGTTATAAGGTTTATAAATATGTGTATTGAACAATTTTTAGAGGATATCATTATTCCTTGCTAAAACAATATACAAAATAGAGATATAATATGCAATACCTATATTTATATGAAAGAATTAATCTTACTAGAATTTCGTAGCAACAATTGCACAAATAACATATAAAATATTTTGACATATACTGCAATAAATAAATCAGAAAATATAAAGTTGTGTTGAAATATTTAATTAATTACTAAATTTCCAAAATGTATTCTCTTTGAAGATGAATCTTGGAAAATTGGATGTATATTTGTTAAAAAAGTATTCAAAAGGAATATAAGCAATGAAACCACGGAACCCCCCTCTTTATATCTATTCTTTGACAATTCCCAACAAATATTGAATATGTAATAACTAGTGATGGGACGATTAGTAAAAATCATAAAATCGGGTGTTTTTCCGGAATAGCGATCAGGAAAATAATGTTTAATTTATGATTCCGATTCTTATTTATTACTGGTATTTAACCATTTATTACTTGATAAAAGTTTGTAAAAAAATAACCCCCCCACCGCAAAATTAGGCATTTCTGCTTTTTACTAGAAAATTTAATATTATTATTAATTTTTTTTTAATAATATTTATAATTTAATTAAATTTTTCTCCAAAAAATGTAAAATTTGATTTTTTTTTTTCAAAAAATTTGTATTCAAAATTTAATTTTTAAAATTTGTTTAAAAGAAAAGATATTCTTTGGAGAACAGATGGGGATTTCGGAAATTTTTTTAGCAAAAATTAAATTTGTGAAATTATTTTCCGAATTTTTTTATTTTTTTGTGAACAGCCCCGTGGATTTTGGAATTTTTTTTCAATGAAAAAGAATTCCAAAAAATTTAATTTTTTGAGAATAACCATAGGTGGTGTTCAAATTTTTTTCCAAATAAAAATAAATATCAAATTGTATATTTGCAATTTTTTAAATTATTTTCCAAAAAAATAATATTTGAATTTTTACTAGAATTGTATCGGGATTTTTTTTACCATCCCATCACTAATAATAATTCAATAGTTGAGAATAATTTACTAACTACCAACTTATTTTGTGCATTTCTTCTGTTTTTTCCACCTAACATGTTAAAAGATGCTATAAAAATTATATTATTATGACAAATTAATCTTTCCCAAACACATATTTAATGCTAATACTCTTAACAAATTAAAACAGTCAGAGGAAAAACCCCTACTTATAAATTTATTGATATAATGGAGTCGCGAAAAATTATATTTCATGTTACTGCGAGTATATATTGTATAATTTGTATTAATACTTAAAGGGCTATTAATGTTATTGTTAAATTTACAGAATTAATTTTGTTTACAATTTTCACTATCGGGCGTTAAGGATATTTAAATATTGTGCCACAATTTATAATTAATCTTGAATAAAACAAAACTTAACTGCAAGGACTAGCATTGATCTTTTAAACATATATGTGGATATGTTAAATTACTAAATAAATTACATTATCTGTACATTTAGGCTCATTTGGCACATCGAGATTTCTTGTTTTTAGTTTAAAAGTCCTATCAGTATTTATGCTTAATTTAATCAAGTCTAACATTTTGTTATTCCCTCAGAAAAATTACTTTGCATTAATACATATTTAATAATTAATTATATCTGAACAGGGACACAAATAGCATTTTTATAAGCGGAGACACAGGAAATAATATATATTATCACGTCGTAACCTTTAGAGTATCTCGCAACCTCTCATTCACAAAAAGACATACTTAGGGGGAATGAGCAGAAATGAATTGGTTAGTTAGTCGATTCTTTCCAACTATGGAGATATTATTCAATAATTTATTGTTGGGAATTGTTCATAGTTAACAAAAGTGCGTACAATTTGAAGGAATCAACGTTCAGAACTCTGATATGGGCAAAAATAAAGAGTAAAAATGGATGGATAAGGGGTAATGAATGTATTTTTGAAATTGGGTAATTTATTAGGAATCGGGATTAACGAAATGTGTACCAAATACGATATTGAGAGGCATAAAATGCCAAAAACTTGCGTACATAAATTATACATGGCCCTAACAACAAAATACATATGTATATTGTTGTTAATACGAAAAAAAAAAAAGATATTAATAAGTGAATTCCATGATAGGACTTATCTTAAGTGCCAACGTTATCCAAGTATCATGAATTATTTTAAGCATTTCTACATCAAATTTCTTAGCAAAGCCATGAATAAGTTAAGAAAAGCAAAATGTACTTCTTCTTATTACAGAAATGTAATATATTCATTATTCACGCCTTGCAATATTGACGTAGTAGCTTTACCTCTGCCTTCTTAAAATAAAGGACTAAATACACAATATAATTAGCTTATAATACAAACATAAATTATTGGGATTAAAGACATTTATTATCGACTATGGTATGAGAGTGTCTCTTAAAATAATAGTAATTACTTATTTATTAACAATAATTATTAATCGGAGGGATTTTTCTAGATCCCCTTGTTTGTGCATACCCCAGTGATTTCTTCTTTGTATTTAACCTCTCTTCTAAGTTCACCAAACCTCGCCTTTCTGGCTAATCTTATTACTGTATGAGTCTGCGGTGGAATTAGAAAATGAGTGTGCCCATATTCTTTTGATGAGTAAGGAGATGTGTTTGTTCCTAAGATTATGTCCAGGTAGCAAACAATTTTACCTGTTGTGAGTACTATGAGACTTTGATCCAATTGTTGTCTTCAAAATAATAATTAAACAGTGTAGTTCTATTTCAATATTTTTATTCAAATTATATAGATTAAACAAAAACATTTTTAATAATACTTGAGGTTTCTACTCCCGGACAATAAAAACTGATAAAATCTTTCATTTACATGAAAATAAACCATTTTTTTAATTTTTTTGAACTCAAGGAAGTGTTAGGAAATTTAGGAATCATGGGATACAACACTTGAAGTAGTTGTCACTACTACAAAACAAACAATAAATTAAAAAATAAAGTAACTTCTACATTAATAAAAAAATCTATATTGAAGGAAATTTCTTGATTTTTTTTTTTTTTTGTCTTTTGACACGTTTATAAATTTATATATAACTATCGAAGTACATTAATCTTTTGCAAAATAATCGAACAAATGAGAGAAATTTTAGAGGTACATAATTAAGACAAATGAGGTGAGAGGAATTTTGCCATACCAAAAGCCCGGATGCGATCCTCACCGAAAACCTGTAAAAAAAACATAAACATTAGCATCAATACTGAATTGTAAGTAAATTTTGTAGGAGAGAGAGAGAGAGAGAGAGAATTAAGTAACATAGAAGAGAGGAATGAATGGGAGGAGCTAAGTTACTTTCTCCCCCCTTTTCAAATTCAAATGTTTTGGCGGGAGGGCCATAAACGAAGGCGCGTCAGAATGCATGTAATTAATTATATTACCTTGGCCATTTTTTTGTCTGGAGTAAAGTACTGCTTATTCTCAGGATCTTGGAGATCATGTTTCTTAATATAGGCCCAAAGCTGTTTAATGCATTCGGCACGAGAAGCTTCCTTCTTTCCAACAATGTCTCCGAGCTCATTGGAGAGCTTCATTGATTTCGTAAGTCCGGCTCCTTTAGGCATATTGACTGATTTAAATCTATGAATGAAAAAAATAAATTAGGATATTTATGACAAGTTAAACCATAATTGAAAGAAGGGGGGAATTGATTTTCAGTCATTTAAAATAAAAATGACTTATCAAGTCATCCCCCACACGTACAAAGATAAGTAATAACTCTGCTAAGAAATGACGGACTCCCCGTACAGGAAAATCTAGGACTTACTTATATGTAGAGTCAAAAAAAGTTAAGTGCAAAAATTTCCAAGTTTCGAAACTATGTGAACGGATCGAGCTCTGACAGAACAATGAAAAAGAATTAAAGTGGAATATGAAATAAAGATATAAGGAATCCAATTCTTTTTTAGTAGGCGGCAGTATTAAAAATGGTGCAGCGCCCCCTGGTTCCCCCGCCCGTTTTTATTATTAAATAAGAAAAAGCAACTCTCTATGGTGATACATTTATAACTCACGCACGTAAATAAAAGCTCCTCCGCTTATATAAAAGGTAAGCCCATTAACATACATTGAAGTGGAGTGCTCTGTAGTAATAAATTTTTGTAACGAAATAGTAAAGAAGGTTATATTCCTATGATAGACAATGATCTTACTTCAAAAATTATTCGTCTAGGAGTGATTTTTGCAAAAATTAAAGGAAATAATATCATCGCTATAAGAGACTCTTTACTTATAAGTTGTCGTCCGAGATTCTGGCTTTGTTACAAGCGGACGCTCCGATTCAAAAGAAGACCAACATAGGGACGGAGCGGTACATCTGAAAAGAGAAGTTAGATGGCTGGATTGGCAGTTATATTACGCTCTATACTTACTCTTCCCAAGGCTAGCTTGGCAGTAAAAAAAATAAACGCAATAGAAAGAGATCGGTATTATTTTATATATGTATATACTAACTTATTATATATACATACATACTATATATGTATGTATATAATACGTACATATATATTATATATATATATATATATGTATACTCGCATAATATATATAATGATTATTACTTTGTACAAAATAAACTTTTCCCTTCATACAACTCATAAAATAGAATATATACTTTTCTAGAAGAAAACGCTTTTAAGAGATCTATTCATTACCAAGGTGATTGGATGCCATTTGCATCTAATGACTCGGGTTTCAAGCGAATTATATGCAAAATAAATGAAAGGCATACCTACTCTAAATCTCATAGAGCTCCAAATAAGGGACATTCACCCCTTAGATTGCAAATTTAGCACTCAGAAAATGGTTTATAAAAAGAGGCTTTCCTTTTAATTCTTAGTGACAACCATCACGCAACCTAGACGATTAGGAATTGGAATAAGGAATCAAATTTAGTTAGGCACAGTGGTGTCGCTTGAACCTTTTAGTGGGGGAGGGGGGCTCAAGTTTCTGAAGCCGTAAGGCCTCCACCCTCCAAAATGATCAAATCCCCTGGTTACATATTAAGTACTGTTTGGGTCGTAATTAATTTAGGAAAGATTACAATCCAGTCCAGGATTTTGTTCCGGTAAAAACAGAGAAAATGATGACGTCATGAGTAATTGTTCTTGTCTTATTTTCATAATAATCATTGTTTATCTAAATTTCAATTGTTACTTCAGTGATCAATTTTGAATTTTGGTCCTTTTTTAAAGGGTTCCTTTTTTCATTTATTATATACTTAATTCAGTTTAGGATTGTTTTAAAAAAAAGGACTGGGTCTCAGTGATATTCATTGCTGATTATTATCAGTGGTAGTGATGAATACTTTATAGAACACCAAAAGTTAAATGGGACGCCCCAATCGGATTTTGAAAGAAAGAAATTTATATCCTTCCTAAAAAATAGTTCAAAAAAAGGCCCCACACTTAATTCTCGAAGAACAATTATTCTAAAAATAGAAAAAGATACAAAATTTATTTTAAAAAAAAACTCAAAAGGGTGCCAAATCGAAAAAAAGATTTAACATTTATTTCCTAAGAAAATACAAGATCTGAAATTACCCTGTCATAGAACTATTTTTTTTAACTACACTTTTGTAAATATGTAGCTGTGAAAATTGGGTCACTCTATCACTGATTAGTATCAGTATAAAATTACTATTTAGTTAAACGATTAGTGTCATAAATCTTATGAGGTGGGTTTCGAATTGCCAGTCTATTAATATTACAACCAAAAAGTTAAATAATTAATATAGCTGCCCTCGGAATCGACAGATATAACAATTGGATTTCACTGGCATAAAATTAGTTCAATCTATTATGATATTACAAATTTTTATATTTTTTGCTACTATAATAGACTCTAGAACACGCCTGATAAGGATTTTTTTGGACGGATACCACTTGTTTAGGTATAGAAACCCTATTACCGATTAATTGGTAGATTTAATTCAAATTATGATGCTAGTTCTTTCTATAAATTTTTCTTTTGGATAGTGTTATGTCGGTCCTTATTCCGAACTGAGACTGAACATCCAGTTCAGTCACAGTCCGGTCAAGTGCAGTCTTAAAAACTTTTAAAATTCACTCCTGGATGATGACGTTACTCTAATTTATTTCTTTTTCAAAACTAGTTCTTATACCAAATAGGAGTCCAAATACAAAGTCAAAAAGAATCAGAGTCGGTCTGTTGTCCCCCAGTTGAATTGCTCTACGTAGCATAGCATATTTGCAAAAAATAAAATTTAAAAAAACACTTAGGTCAGCCTATTTCAATGTTTTTTAATCCATATTATGACTCATCAGGAAGGTATAAAAAGGGATATCATTTTAGGAGGCGTTGATTTTATTCTTGTAAATAGTATCCCAAAAACGGGTTCAAAAATATTACATATCAACTATTACTGTTCATTTGAAGTATCGGTTTCCATTGGTACTCATTTTTAATGTTTTGTTATATAATAATATGTTCCAAAGTCAATTAATCTTCTTTTTTTATTATAATCCTCTGAGATAGAAATATAAAATACAAAAGTGAAATTAAAAAAAGGTTTTATTTACATATGGGCTAAAATACATTAACTTATAAAAATGATACTATTTTTATAAATTAAAGTTATATGGTCAACTATTCTCAAAGGTCCAAAAACCGGCTCACTGGTACATTATGTACGCAAAATGTTTATAGCTATGTATATCCATAGTAAGTCCCTTTAATCGACATCGGCTCTCGAAGTATGTACAACTTAATTGAATTAGATATTTACTAGTATTTGATATCACGAAGTGATTCAAACACTTATGCAAGTGCATGCGTAAGAAACTTATGGCAGCCTATGATACAAAATAGAAAATACATAATAATATGAGGAAGCCGATTTGACGCTGACAATAATAAACCTGCAAACATAACTTCCCGCGTTTTGAACCTTTGTCTCAATAGCACTACCAGTCTAGTAATAATAATAGTACGTTAACTGTTAAGTACACTATATACTGTCCATTTCTCTTAAAAGAGAAGCTAAAGAGACGCTATTTTCTCCTTTTCTTATTTTTCTTTTCGCGGGCGCTCAGCTCAAGCAATCAGCAACAACAAAAAGAGGAGTAAAAATTTGTGTGTTGTTTTGATTCCAATATTATTTATAGTAAAAAGAGACAGGGGAGCCATCCGTGCTTGTTTACCTCTCATCCGGATATTTATAGCCCAGTGTTGTAATTACCAACTCTTTGGCTTTAGTTCGATCAGTGACTCAATCTCGGGAGCATCATCATCTGAAATTTCCTTCAAATAAGTGGTAAGCGTCTTTTGTAATATTAATAAATAATATCCATTCGCTTGACTCCCAAAATCCAAAATGGCGGGCTTAATTGAAAAACAAGAGCCGGAATGTTTCGTGGATGTAGAAATATCTCATTCCTGATCTATATACATGACGCATATATCATATGCTCGAAAGACTTTATCATACGCGATTGTCGGCATGTGGATGCCGCCGGAATGGCTCTTGCGTCAGAAACGTATACAAACATTGTTATTGAGGTGCTGACATCTATTGGATTTCTTATCAACTAATGTTTTTCTCTCTCTCTCTCTCGTCACTTGCTTTCTATTTCCTTTTTCGTATCGCATCATGTCTTGTCCTTCACATGCAAGCTCAATTCTAGAATATGGGCCTTGATTATATTTTTAATTCAAATACCATGAGAACGGACCCCTTATATAAAATGAGCAGCTTTAATTCTGAGATGTGATATGATTGGGCTTAAGGGATTGACAGCTCGTCAGAAGAGCACTCAGTTATATGTAAGGCCATTGATACTTAGTAGAGAACGCCGTTTTTTTCAGGTAGATATATATAGATGTGGTTGTTGTTACTCTTATGAAAAACAAACATGGGTGAGGTACTCTATGACCTTGGTTTATTGAGTATATCCTGATATTAATTATGGTTGATATGATTAATTATTAACTCACTAACAGATGAATTTTAACAAGATTTAATTTAAATTATTTCATTACATATGATATAGGCATTTATTGATAACTATCTCTTTGTTATCAATCCAGCTATTGATGATGAGCATCGTAATACTATTAAACAAAGTCAAAATTTCCCTTGAACAAGGCTGAAATTTTATCCGTATTTTTAGTTGTTGATGCTTTTTTTGTTTTATTTCAATTATGTACTACAATATATATATATATTATTTTTCTTTGTTTGTTACGAAGAATGGAAAATTAAGAATAGTTTGTGTTGAAATGAAGCTTTAATATTGTTGTTCTATTTATACAGTTTCTTGATGTATTAATATCCTTCAAAGAAGTCTTTTTAAAATTTAAAGTTCATTCTTGCCATGACAATGCCTTGTTTCAATCCTTTTTTTCAGGCATTCCAAATTTCGTTCTTCTTCTTGAATACCAATTATTGTATTTGATGGTGCATTTCTAATTACCTTTAGGGTCTAATTATAGTGATTATGTAATTAGTTTCCTTCCTGTTCGATAAATTCTCTAAAGAATTAGATTTATGGTTCATTGTACAAATAATCTGTTGGATTTTTCGATAGAAAACTGGGAACATTTAAAGAAAAAAAAATGTTATAATTCAATGTAAGATGTAGCTAAAATTCTTACTAGTATAGAACTAAAGGCTTCGTATAGACAATTCCACATATTTTCCACACTTTAATTGCCCTATTGACGTACATTTCTCCTTTTGAAACTTGATACACGTTCAAATGTCCTGGTTAGTCATATAAAACTTATTTGAAGCATACAAGATTTGCGTTTTTATAAGGTATGTTCGCTCTACATAATCTTTACCCCCACTTAAATGTCTCTTAGTATTAGTCAAATCAAAATACTTTGTTATCTTTTCTCGAATGCAACTACTGCTAACTTTGTTTCTATGCTGCATACGCTACTGTCCCCATTATATTTGATTCTCTTTCATTAGTCAAGTTTGTCTCCTAAAAGTAGCGACCAAATCATTAAGATTCTTGACCCCTTTTCTTTTTAAATATAGAATTTATTTTAAGTTAATTATGTTGTATTTATAAACTTAGAAATTTAGAAATGAGTTACTAAGAATATTGAAATATATTAATTATGAATGATACATTTCATTAATTTGTATGCACATAAAAATTACAAAATGCAGTTGCACTTTGATCTAACTGCCTGTTGTAATATTTTATTATTGTTATTAAGCTTATATATTTGCCAATTTCTTAACTTTTCTTTTGTTTTTTTTTTCAAGAAAGAAACTGCCTTTGTAATTTTATGAACGAACACCAAGGGTCTATGTATAAACACATAGGTTTTTTCCTGAAAAAAATAAAATAAAATGAAAACCTCCTGTCTCGTGCTTTCTTTGTTCCCTAATATACTGAGCGAGTACTGTAACAAATTGCTGCGGATTAGTAATGGGGGTTGAGGAAACAAACGCAATTTTTTTTTTGACTGGGAATGTGATTTACTTTGTTGTGTTATGAAAATATTTATTTTGTTAGAAACATTGTTTAATTGTGATAGGTTAGTCAAATTTTAGTCGTTCAATAAATATGAGAATATCAAAAGGATATGGAGACTGCTCAAATATGAAGATGCATTGTTTTACTGCACTTGTTCAAGAGTGTCAGCTATCTGCACCCGGCTATAAGTTATCTGATTCTCTTAAAAAGAAAATCGAAGTGTTTGATAAAAGTGACCGGAAAGGTGTTGTAGATCAAACCTCGGAATTTGGGTGTACGCCTCTTTTTTTGGCTTGTAAAAATGGCAGTGCTGAAGTTGTAGAATATTTGCTGACGGAGTGTGAAGCGGATATTGAACAAAGAGGGATTTTCCAAGTTCTTGATGAAGGAGTCAGTCATAGTGTTACTCCTCTTTGGTGTGCTGCTGTTTCTGGGAGACTATCTGTGGTTAGAGTGCTTATCGATAATGGTGCTGATGTGAATGCTGCTTCCGATTCTGGTTCAACTCCAGTGAGGTCAGCTTGCTATATTGTTAGAAATGAGATGCCCACTTCTCATTTTGATATAATACAGGCATTAGTGAAGGCTGGTGCCAATATACAGACTCCAAATCATTTTGGAGGAACCTGTCTCATTAACTCTATTCAAAGTACCAAACTTGTAAAGTTTCTAATTGACAATGATGTCGATATAAATGCTGAAGATGTACAGCAAAAAACTGCTTTGCATTATGCAGTTCAAGAGAATAGATTTGCAACTGCCAAACTTCTTATGCAAAATGGTGCAGATCCTATGAAAGTCTCTAAATATGGAGATGATATTTTGCAAACCGCATGTTTAAAAGGAAATATTATGGTTTTTAATTATTTAATCGATAAAGTCAAATATGACCCTTATCGAATTGCCAATGCTTTTGAGTTAATAGGGAGTACCTTTCTATTGGATCTGTATGACTTAGGATCTACTCTTTTTTTCTGGAAAAGAGCTCTTGAGATACGATACTCTGGGGTTGCGTCATACCCTAAAGAAGATTTGAAAGTCCATCCAAATCTTAAAGTCTCTGAAATTAATTCACTAGAAGAATTGGACTCATCTTTAACGGATTTACAAGGGTTAAAATTTCAGGCTCTCATTATGTCAGAGAGGATTCTTGGAGAAGACCATAAAGATACTATATTTCGCTATATGTATTGTGGTGCCTCACATGCTGATGTAAATCAATATAATGAATGTGTACATTTATGGAATTATGCATTGAAACTAAAAATAAGAAAGGATACTTTGCTTTCATACGACTCCAGTTTTACAGCAAGAGCTATTGTTCAGCTCTATGTTAACATACTCCGGAGTGTGTTCAGAAGTGATAATGAAAATATGTCTATGTCAGAAATTCGTGAAGAATGTGAAGTGTCATTCAAAGATGTATTAAGTACCACAATATTTATTAATGAAGGTCTCGTTAAGGCACTTCAGCTTCTAAAAGTAAATCCGGTGTTTCAAGTCCAATTGGACAATTTGGATATTATTCTCACATCATGGATTCATTTAATACATATTTTATTGAAAATGGCTATCTCAGAAGAGGAAATGAGGCAAATTTATCTGATAGTGAAGGAAGTTCTGAGTATTGATCCTAAAACAAGTAATGGAGGGGATTCAGTTTTTCATTTGGCAGTGTCTTCTTCTTCCACATTGAAAAGTAATAGTTTTCTAGATGAAGAGAATGCTCCACTGTTTCCCAGTCTGGAATTGACCAAGTTTATTCTTAAATGCGATTTTGATGTTCATAAGCGCAACAATCTTGGTGAAACTCCGCTTCATATTGCGTCTAAGCCTGCTAACTATTCTAAGGAGGTCATTGAATTGCTGTTATCTCACCAATGCCACGCGGATGTTCCAGATTCTAATGGGCTTCGAGCGTTAGATTTACTCGTCCAACAGACATACAACCTTTCATTAGTTTCACATATTTCACTCAAGTGTTTAGCCGCTCAAGTTCTACGTAGAAACCGAATGTCAGAGAAAGTTCCTATATTTTTAAGAAGTTTTGTTGATGTTCATTAATTTAAAAAATTAATTGATAATGCCTTTATTTTTGTACGTTTCACCCTTTTGTATATTACTGGGATGTAAGATCAAAGATGAACTTATTATGCCACCTCTTTATTTGAAATAACTTAAGTTTGGCAATTCTGTGGCCTATATTGATTAATTCAATTTTTCACTTACATTGTTGTATCTTCCGTTAGTATAATTTATACTTTAATCCTGTTAATCAATACAAATTTATTTGCGATTCTCTATTTTAAGTTATATTTCCTGAAATATAATTGCCTTATTTTATATCTACATACATAATAATTTTTCTACTGCAGTGAATCAACAAAAACATAGAAGTATTTGCCCCAATTGTAACTCATCTCTATTGTAGTATATAAATATTAAAGAGTACTATATTGGTCTTTATTTTTGGGTTCTTAATTCTCTTTTTAATGATATTTGTATTTTATTTAAAAAAAATTTTTTTTCTTTTAAATACCACTTTTATGTTTTAAATTTATGATTTCACCAGACAATGCCGCTTCGCAACGCTACTACTAGACGAAAAAGTCCTGCTAGGACGATGACTCGACAAAGATCTTCTCTGTCTAGAGTCGTAAGTACGTCTACCAATACCTCATACAAGGAAGATGAAGTATATGAAATGCTGTATAAAAAAAATGCGAATGTTCTTGCTCGATGGCCTGGTACAAGTTTATATTACAAGGCTGTTGTCACATATGTTCGTGACGAAGATAATGAATATGATGTTAAATATGAGGATGGAACGGTTTTCACCATAAAGGCCAAAGACGTAATGAAACCCTCAGCCAATACACGTCGTGTTAGTCGTGGTAGATCTAAAAGTCGAACAAGAGACTCTGGTGCCAAAAAAAGTTGAACCCAAAGACGAAAAACCCCAAGAAGAAAAACCCAATAGGAAAGGGCGAAGATCCGTGCCTAGAGCAACAAAAGTAGTGGCTAATAGTGAAACAGATGAGAAAGAAGACGAGGAGATAAAAACTAAAACTAAATCAAAGAGCACCATGAAGATTTCGAATTCTCTTAAATCGTTAAGAACCTCTGTAGTCGGGAAAAGTGAGGATATTGATATACAAATAAAGGATATTGGTGTAAAAAAACTATGAATCATAAAAATTCCATTAAATCGAGAATGTCTCTCAGCGAAGCTAAAGCTGTTAATAACATAAGTGACTCTGATGACGAATCCGATGTTGTTACTTTAAATACATTTCGATCAAGAAAATCTTTACTGTCCCTTGACACTCCAACATTGTCTAATCATGTCAAGAAGAATAGCGACATTGACACTTTGGCTGAGAAAATATACCAGAGGACATCTGCTAGAATTGCCTCCAAATTAGTTGAGGTAAGGTTATTCTGTATGTAAAAAATATATTTAGTAAATATTTCCCTTTTATTTACAGTTGAGTAGTGATGATGAACGACCTAAATTGGTTCCTAATCCTGACATCCCTCTGAGACGAAAACCGAAGACCTCAATATGGAGTAAAATAAGCTTCGAATGGTTAACTTGTTTATTCTTTATGATTCTGGGGGCTTTCATATTGTTTTCCCTTCATTTGCTTTGCAAATCGGGTTCCTGTAAACCAGCAATACCCAAGGTACCTCAAAAGTTAAAATCGTATTGGGACCCATATAGTGTTGGTCTTATCGTTGCTGAGATTTTGGTTATTTCACTTTTATCCTTGATACCGATTGGCCCTCTTATGACCAATGTTAATGGCCAAGAAATTCGAAAAAACGGTGAGATTTTTAAATCATATTATATCGAACCAATCTTTATTTATAACTCATTTTTAGGTTTTTTAACTATATTGGCTTGCTTTGCTCTTCTTCCGATCTTGGTTATGAAGGAAGTGGATCTGGAATTAGTAAATAGAAGATATTTTCGTCTTATGATCTCATCCTTTTCCTTGGGAATTATTGCCTCGATTTTCTCATATGCTATTTCGTATTTTTTCCCTGGACCGAAAACTAACAAAAACTCGAGGGGCAATACAGGAAATATAATCGTTGATTTATTTCATGGAAGAGAACTAAACCCAACTATTTGGAAATTTGATCTTAAACTTCAAACCTTTCGTTTTTCTATGATCTCTCTTGCCTTAATAAATGCCGTTCTTATAGGCAACTATGTCATGAAGAATAATGAAAATGCAAGTCCTTTAGTTATATGTGCGGCAGTGTTTCAGATTATTTATGCATTTGACGCATTGTTTTTTGAGGATTTCTATTTCTTTTCTCATGACGCAATGAATAACGGTTACGGTTACTCGATGATAGTATCTTATTACACCCTTCCATTTTTACCCACATTGATCGTGCGATATTTGCTTGCCAAAGCGTAAGTTCTTTATTTTTAAAATGGTGAATCAATATGTATGCTTTATCGATATATCTTTTGCAGTCCAATTGAAGCTCCTTGGTATGTCGTAGCTGGAATTGTAATTGTCAACATGGTCGGATATATTATCTTTCGTGCATCTGAAAATCAACGTTGTCTATTTAAAAGGAATCCAGATGATGAAGGAATTAAGCGTAAGTTCACTGTCAAAATTAGAGTTGCATGTCAGTGATAACTTGATTAATTTTAGATTTGGAAAGAATAACATCAGGAGCTAACAAGAAAATTTTGTCGGGAAGTTGGTGGTCTCTTGTTCGATACCCTAATTATCTTGGAGAAGTTTTAATTCAGTGGTCTTGGGTATTGCCAGCTGGTAAGTGTATTCGTAATTGTATTGCCTTGTTTAATCATATATTTTCTTTTTTAATTAGTTACAACGGCTGGAAAGACTGATCTATTAATATATTACTTACCTATGTTCATCACGTTAGTTTTGTTGGTTCGTTGCTCAGAACAAAACGCACGGAATCGTCAAATGTATGGAAATGCTTGGGATAAATATTGCCAAAAAGTTAGATCTAATATATTTCCCAAAATCTATTAGATACTTAACGACATATTTTTTTTACAAAATCGTACCTGAATTCTATCGTGAAAATTTTTTTTATGGGTAGATTTTGATATTAATTTTTCTCTTGCTTTCTTTTTCGCCAAGGCGTTGTATAAATAAATCATAAATAGTTATATTACCTCAAAAAGTACAATATAATCTAAAGACTTTCAGTAATCAACTTAGTGCAAATGTATGTGAGACTGTTTTTTTTCATATTATTCAATTATCTTAAATATGACAAAATATCTGTATTGAACTAAATCGATTTTATGAAGTAGTGCTTCGGTAGTGAAGTGTGGGAAAAATATGAATAAACCCCCTCAGTACCCTGTACAATTAGTTTATCAAATGATATGTTAATTTATTATAATGCAATTATATGAATATATATTTATAAATATATATTACTTACATGTTGGATCCATCTACTTTATTTCAAATATTAAAGATTGACTATAAATTGCCTTGATTAATTAAATATGGTTAAATGGAATTGGGTTTTGATGAAAAGAGATGACTTTACAAAGTGACTTATAGGACCTATTCGGATTGGGGCGATCTCACTGACGGTATTATGATTTTTTTTTGTGGGTTCGACCAGAGTATTTGATTTGGTTAATTTTATAAGTTGTTGATACAACTTTTTTTAAGTACAATATAATTTAAAATTTGACAGTCATAGTTGACACTGCTTTTTAGGCTGACTTTTTCATATATGCTAAATTTTTTATTTTTGTCAAAAAATTATAAATTTGATTACATAATTTCGCTTTTTGACAATTTATAAAGCTATGGGGTGGATGTGGCACGTGACACTATTTTTTGTTGGTTGTCCTTTTTCTCTCTAATCAGTATTCTGAACGTTGATTGGTTGTATTCGAATTAGCTTTTGTTAAGCTGCGAACAATTCCCAATAACCATTCCATACTTGGGGAGTAATTTCCCAACCGATATAAGTAGGTTTTCTTTTTAAAAGAAAGGTTGGGGATACAATAAATGTTAAGACCATAGCAGAAGAAATACATAGATGTGTGAATAGATGGTTGAGCCAGGGAGCACAAAATTATATACTTTATACGTAACTTATATTTCAGTCTCGTTGAACATTGTTAGTATAATTATTTCTTATCAGAATAAATTAAAACTTAATTGGATGCAATGCAAATTTGAATTAAGTTTCCAAAAATACTAGAAATTCTACAAGGTACTAGATTTTTACCAACATTTTATGGAAAAAATAGTTTGTTCTCCGCCTCTCTGGTACTCTCTTTTTAAGCAGAATTATCTGCTGACAAAAGGGGTATCATATGTGAATCACACTGGGACTAATAAAAGTTTTGTTAGTCCAGAATTACATTTCTTTGTTTTTCTTGCATCAATAATCTACACGTTTCATGGATGTTGACATTGTTGATTCGGCCATTTTGGGAGCCGAAACATGCAAGGAGTATTATAACAATAACACTTTTCCCATGAATATTGAAAAAATTACTGAACTACTTAATGTCAAAATGGGACCAGCAAATAAAAAGACTTAAAACTTACTGTCTATCAATGCATTTCTATTAACCTTGCTGTCTATCAAAAATCCATCCCACTATTGTATAGTGCTATTAATTATAAGACCCTCATATGTATTAAAAATATGTTATTATATCGTTATACAATCTTATTTCTATATTGTAAACTATAACTTAACTATTACAATGGTTAGAATAAGATATTTTTCTTATTTCTTGATATTTGATTGCTTAGGTCCACGAGATGGCGGATATCAACAATCCTGACGTCAAATGAATATGCTTCATCTTCATAATAAATATTTAAAAAGAAATACATTGATAAAAATTTACGCAACAATAGTGCATATATGTTCCAACTCAACCTCTACGATTTATAACTTATACTGTATACATAAAATCGGAACTAAAGCGTATATACAGGTACATTAATACACATTATAGTTTAAATTTTTAGCTTCGGGTTGAATTTAAATCAAAATTCTAGGTTTTTGTTCATTTAAATACATTTAAAAGTAAAATCTAATCTGGATAAAGATACAAAATCAATTTGTTTGTGAAAATTGAACAAACTTCATATCACAATTTAAAATTAAAATTTCAGCCACACATTAAAAAGAACAAAACATAAATGGGTTTGTTAAATTTTTTAAAAATTTCTTTATATTGTTATGGTATTGCAGAGGGAGAGTTGGAAGTAACTTATCTCTCTCCCAGCCATCGCTGCAGCTTCCAGTAAAATACTCCTCTATTCGTGGGGCTGTAGTGGTTCGTAGTTGTCATCTTCTGTGCAATAAGAAGATTTGCATTGATAAATGCTAATTCTGTTGCCTTAGCATCTGAGGTAGTCCCACGACCTCCGAGTTCAAAATGGGTAATACCCTTCCAAGCATTCGACGTACATTTTGAAAAGTCTTTCAGATTATATATTATTAAACATTTTAAAATGCTGACTGCTTGGCATTCCACAAACGCATGTACTGTCGAATGGAAGATTTTGCCACAGTCTTTACACGGTCTTGTGAATCTGATAGAGTCTGTAGAGATCTGGAGTTGAGCTGTAAACTTCCTTCCGTGATTGATTTTTGCTAAGGGCCCAACAATCCTTTTCTTCCAATTTTGAGGGAGACTAAGTATTGTTTTCATATCCTATCAACTTCGAAACTGTTGAAGGGCTTCGACAACTTATGCTCTTTCAGAGATCTTTATAGAGGGTATCTGAATCTACCATCAAGAAAAGGTACAGGTTGTTCAAAATCATTTAAGGTAAAAACTTTTTCCTTAAGGCACTAACTTCTAGATCTTCTGGGGTTGGTAGATTTTCGAAGAAAAACTTTCGCTCTCATATACTGGAACGCAATTCCAAAGGATTCTTTGCCCTGCCCCCCAAACTTGGGATATCCTGGAAGTGGTACCGTTCGTCAAGTGCGACCCAAACATGATCCACCAATAGATCTCACTATGAGTCACAGTTGGGTGCCATTCAGTGTTAGGGTTTCTTGTTATATCTATTAAAATTCAAATATAGATTTTTAGGAATGCCAATGGAAAGTCTAGGAATGCCTCTTTCAAGTTGACTTTTCGGTCTTTTAATCACAGGAATGTGACTTTTATGAAATAGAGTGCTGAACTATCTTTCTTCTCCAATAATGGTTCTTTCACATATAAGAGGGCAATATGTGGCTTTGTATAGAACCCTATGTAACACGAATGTGTTGTACAGATCTACTCGTTCCTGAAGATTGAAGGATCTCAATTTACATAATCTTGGAGGAACAACTGAGCAAATATCCTTCCAGTTTTTTTTATCCTCACCGTCTCTATTACAAACGATGCCCAAGAACCCTATCTTCCTTTTTATTTCACTGGAGGCAACTCTTCGACCTTGAGAAGGGTTCCACAGTCCATTGGTAAGATAATAGTTATTTTTCTGTCGACAGAAAGGCTCGAAACCTTGTCATCCTTTCAATAAAATTTAGTAAAATTTAAATACTTTCTACAAGTTATGGCTCAGAATTACTCTCTATTGTTAAAGTTACATCGTCAGCGTAGAGATATATCATGTGACTCGATCCTTCTAGCTTTATACCAAATCCACCAAATTTACTAAAATTTGGTCTTGACGAGGTCCAACGAAAAGCAGTGTGGCTGAAGGACAGCCCTGGTTCCAATTTCTCCTTAGTGTAATTGGTTCACTTTCCACTCCATTAATTGATCCTGGGTAGGAGCTTTTTAATAGCTCTTAATATTTATTTGAGTGTAATAGAATCGAACACTTTAGTAGAAGTCGATTCCAATTATAGCTCCGAATTTTTGCCTTTCTCCAACCGAGTCAATACAAGCACGAATATTTCGAGAGACGTATACTTTCCTCTTCTTTAAAAAAAATATTCTGTTGAACCTCAACCCTTTTATTGAGAATTTCCTCCACTTGTTCAGCCATGACCCCGGACAGAATTCTGGATGAATCGTTGAGTACCGTAATGGGGCTCCTGTGGCTAAAATCGGAACCGTCTCCCTTCTTCGGAATTAGAGCTATTCTTCCCATTGTCAGTGAACTGGGCATCTTGCCTTTATTTTCCAACGTTTTACCGATTTTTAAAAGAAAGGGAACAATATCACATGGAAACATTGAGTAAACTCATCTGAACCTGGAGCTTTACTATCTGTATATTTTTGAGTAATATATCGAGTGATATTCTCCATAGTAAACACATTTTGTTCATGATTCAGCGCCATTTTTCGCCTTTTTGGAAAAATAAGTCTTCCAGACACAACAATTGCCTGGAGTCTAGAATAGAAGTAGCTTATAATGTCTTCAGTTTTAGTTAGGATTTTTCCATAAGAAACTATTTTCTTGATATTAGGTGCTGAGCTTTTTTATTTTAGAGAGATAATTTTAATCTTCTCGACGAGTTGTTTTCTACAATGACTTTGGCCTCAAATTCAGCTTCCACAAACACTGCCACTCGAAAAAAAAACTAATTGAGTTGGCCATAATCAAACTAACAAAATTGAATTGCTATCAAGTATGTTTTAGATTTGAACTTGGTTAATCTTGGAGTTCCTTCGTTTTTGTATAAGACTTGTGATGTTACTGTCCGGATTATTTTTGTCAAAACATCGACTGACGCTTCTGAAGAGTAGGTGGAAGAATATCCCTTTCTCAAATTGCTTTTCATTCTCTTCCTGAATTCTACATCCTTTATAATACATTTCGGACTCCTAAAACAAAGGCTTCGAGGCTGATACCAAAATTTAATTTATATCATTCTATGATCTGAAGAGGTTTTTGATCGATAAAGTGCGTTCTTAGCTAGGTACAGAAGTTCCGGAGAGATAAAAGCCAAATAAATCATCGACCTTTGTTCTCCTCTTCACCAAGAGTAGCTCCTGGGACAAATTTTTTTTATTATATCATCCAAATTGAGTTTGTGAATCGTCTCCTCAAGATACAACTGTTACGGTTGGTATTATTAACCGACTGCAAAGAGTTGACACTCAAAACAAGGAAGGTAGGGTTTAGTAGTTCTTAATTCTGATTAGGGAGGGGGAGTGAGCCCCCTAGTGAAAAGAGAACAATAAGGGGGACTACGTTAGGAACATATTCTTCCCTGTCTTTTGGATTGAATTGTTTATTTTTCCCTTGACCGCTCTTTCCCTAGAGTCCTTTAGGTATTTGGATCTTTGCCAACGACAACTTTGATATCACCAATCAATATAAGTGGTATAGAACCATCCATCCACGTGGTCATCGATAATTTTCTTGATGGAAGGGAATACATCTTTCATTGGGCCCATACGCATTAATTAAATACAATACCACATCACCTTTGCAAATACGAATGCTGTGCAACTTGCTAAGAAAAGAACATTCATTGAGATGAATATTTTATATCCTGTAAGCAGTTATATCGGCGTCAAATGATAAAATGTGTTTGATTAATGCATGTCTTTCTCATTTCAGTTTGTTCCTCTCCTGATACGTTGAGGTTGGTATTTTTTTTGACACTGGAAGGTAGGTTTATTTTTAATGATTAGGGGGGATGATTTTAAAAGAGAAGAATTTGGGCATATTCTTCCCTGTCTTTGGATTGAATTGTTTATTTTTCCCTTGACCGCTTTTCCTATCCTTTGTCTTTGGCTGACAACTTTGATATCATTCAATATAAGTGGTATAGAACCATCCACGTGGTCATGATTTTTCTTTGGAAGGGAATACATCTTTCATTGGGCCCATACGCATTTTTACAATACCACATCACCTTTGCAAATAGAATGCTGTGCAACTTGCTAGGAAAAGAACATTCATTGAGATGAATATTTTATATCCTGTTCATACTCAAATGATAAAATGTTTTGATTAATCTTTTTCACGTCCCTTCCTCCCTGATAATATTGTTTCATATATCCAAAGTTGAAGCATTCTTCATACTGAAGTTTGACTCCAGAAAACTCTTGGTTTTTATTAGGTATCCTTGAATGGGTAAAATCTGTAGTATGGTTGAGGGATTAGCAATTACCTCCACAACATAGTCGCTGTCACGCCATAGTTCCTTATAACTTCCATGTTTTCCTTCAGCCTTAGCATCAGAAGGGTTCTTCTTTGGGTAATGATCAACGACTTCCCCAAATTGCTTCATCCACTTAACCGTTTTTTCCTCATTGACCCTCTTTTAAGTATTGATCAATGTTATTGCCAGTTTTTTCTATTTATCCACGTTGATTTTATCAATTGTTTTAAGCTTGAAGATAACTGTCTCAGATGCACCATTTACCTTCTTTACATTTAATATTTGATTTTCTTTAAGATCATGGATCCTTCCACTGACATCAACAGGGGATATAGTATAAAAGTAGGCTTAACTTTTGCCAACTTCCTTGGAGTAGCTTCTGCTAGCTCGTGTACAATAAATCCATATTTCACAACTATTTCCCAGGTTCAATCGAATCGCAGTATCCCCGTGAAAGGATTCTTTTTAGAACATTTGAATACCCTTTGTCATTTGTTTTTGACTTTGAAATCCCATCCGCTTTTTTTTTGGGAGGTTTCAGAGATTCTACAATTGCAAATGTTCCGTTCACTTTTTCTCGAATACTACTCATATACAACTCTTAAGATGAAGAGAGGAATGAGAGAAGAAGAAAGAAAAAAAGACGTCTGCACGCTATACATAAACATACGTCACAAATACCTTCATATTATGTTCATTCTGTGAAAGAAGTACCGGGAATTATTACGTAAAACACAAATCATTAAAGTTTATTTTTTCGCCTTCAAAGTAATTTCCATTGGATGTAGTACACATATACCAACGTTTTTTCCAGTCCGTGAAACATTTTTATATACATTTTTTTGCGTGGCCTTTAGCTACTTCCACAAATTTTGTTTCATGGATTCAATATACTTAGAAAGGATTTTAAGGAGTGGAAATTTAAGTTTGGGGAACAAAAAAATTAAACACAATCGTGACTCTGTGAGATGGTGTGTTATCGTTGTGTAAAACGCACGAATTTTTCTTCCATAATACTGACCGTTTTTGACGGATTTTATCACGCAAAATACGCCCAAATAGTACTCCTTATTGACCGTTTGTCCCTTGGGATGAATTCATGATGCACCAGACAGCAGATATTGAGCATCACGCGGCGTGTCTTCGACCCACAGTGAGCGCTTTGTACCACTCATATGCAAGGGTTTTTGATAAAACTGATTCACCAAAATCTTTTTCTAATATTTTCAACGCATTAGCATATGAAATTGTGTTCGCAACACAAAATTTAAAGCAAACTCTTTTTCCAATAATGTCGTTCATTGTAAAAATCGTGGTGTACTAGTAAGGTAGACTGCCAAATCTAGCTATTGCAAACCGGTCTACAGTTCATCCTCAAACTTGGCATCACGATGAAAGACAGTACTGCCGACCAAGAAAAAAAAATGTTTTTTAAATCCCTTCAGCGCAGGCTATATAAATTAACAATTCCCAGTACTTTTTTGACAGAATGTATACCGAGTGGTCCATTAAAATCTAAACACTGAATTTTAAACTTCAACAAGATATAATTAACAGCAGGAAAATTTGGCTGATGATGTAGCCGATTTGTAGTGATTTTGGAAAAATAAATAACAAGTCATGGGTTTGATTTTGGGTGTGAAAATAATGTGTTCATTAATTATAAAAATTGTCTCTTTTAAAAAGAGAACCGCACTGTTTTATACAGAATTGCAATTTTTGTAGGGGTGTGTTGGAATCTGAGTTTTATCTTATCAGGCCATATAATTACCAATTGGCAACCCTGATTATATTCAACTGTTTTTTCCTCCATAAAGGGAGGCGGTTTTTTCTGTTCTTTTTATTATATAATTCATTCGAAATATAGAATTCATTGATATAACTTCATACCAAATATATGTGTGTTGTTATTGTCCAGTATTTTATTACAGAGTAAGTAATATAGTCCATTAGTTTTATCATTCTTGGTTATTGAGAGATGCCTAAATCCCCACAGGGTGAATGAGCCTGCAATTGCTATTTGGTTTCATTTTATGAGTTATCTTGTTATTGATAATGAATAATAGGGCTGAGTTACTGGAACCCTTGGAACTAATTATCGTACAAGTACCAACTGTTATTTTTCTTTTTTTCCTTAAACTTTTTAACCAACCCTAGTTTTATATCGTAATAATTTTTAACAGTAATATCAAAATTATCCATACATACATGACCAAAAAAGAAGCAAAAAAAAAAAATATATATTAACATTAAAGTCCAGTTGTAACTGTCGTATATGTTAAAAATATATTTGCATAAATATTAAATAGTAATGATGGCGAAGTGACACACGATTACAGCTGGACTTTGATGTGATTTTAAGATATTATTTTGCTCTTTGACTATTGTCCAAAGTATGCATAGATGGAAGTTTTTGCCGGGTTCGGTTTTCTGTACACATAATGTGCAAACTTTATTATAGCTGGAATTTACAAAGTGGCATGTTAAAAAAACATATTATCCGCAAGGTGATGTCATTGTCTGTAGCTTAGAGGTACAATATAAGTTTTTCGCATTGCCCTCTATGTAACTAACATACCTACATATATTTCATATTAAAGTACGTTATCCTTCAGAAAGTTGTATTATTTTGCCACAATACGGCGCCACTATCTTTTGCTTTGTTTACACAGTAATGTAATTAAACCATATAATACTATAAACCTGCAATCGAAGGCTCAAGCACGCCCGCTTCCAAGGGAGTAAAAGAACTGAGAAGTTATTACAATGATATACCATAAGTTCATTAGTCAACCATTTACCATATTTTTATGAAAAAAACCCCATACATTTATTGGAGGCAAATAGTCGAATGTACAGCTATACTTTAGACAGAGGACTATGATAGGCTTGATATTGGAGTTATTAGGAATTTAACGGGCTGGATATTTTTATATATGTTTCCCTATTTAAATCTAAAAAATATTTCTTTAAAAATAAAAATGTGACGAATGGCCTTAGGAGCTTATGTTATGTCATTGTAGTAATTTCTCAGTTATTCTATCCCGTTTGTAGTGACAGGTTTGTAGTTCTATATATAGTGATGAAAATTCAGTGTATATAAATGGCATGTTAAAAAAAGAAAACGAAAATATGAGGAATCTTTTAGAGGAGATTATCTGCAATCAGCTGTGATTAGGGGGGAAGGGGAGAAGGAAATAAACAACGATATTGGGAAGAATGACTCCGAATTCGACCCCCAACTCTACTCTGAGTTGAGTCCAACAAAGACTTACAATTATAACTCCGTAACAAATCTCAGGGTTATGCTCTGTCCTTTATGAGGACACACGAATGTTCAACCAGAGGTTGAATATAATTGAATCTATTTAGGAAAGGATATTCACTAATCAGGAATTCAATAATAATAACAACTGCTAAGGAAAAGAAAATCCATTCTTCAGATTACCAATTCTCAAAAAACCGAGCATCTAAAAAAATTACAGGATTTGCATTACTAATTATATGATTAAACAAGGCTCATGCCACAATTGAAAACCCATCCTACCTGCTTGTGTATTTTGTGCATGAGCACCTCATTTTCAAACTTTACATTGTTCGTGTTTTCATAATAGATCAAAATCTTTGATTTAGATATAAACAAATATATTTAACTTATTTTTTGGCGTTTGTTGATGAAACTAGCTAATTTTAAGCCGTTTTTAGAGGTAGATATAGCTGATTTTCCTTAAACCCATTTGGTAATAATGGTCAAGATATATATGTGATACTTTTGTAAGACCACAAAAAAAGAAAAAAGGACTCTTCTAACAAATCAGCTGACACATTTTGAACACAATGGAAATTATATTATAATCACTATTGTCTATACTCTTTTTATGTATCTCGGATCCCAGGAAATCCCCCATATCATTATTTCGTAATATAAGTTTCATTGATTAGATTAAACGTTAAATAATCGTTCATATTGAAGAATCTCTATCAATAAAGCCAAGTTGGTCAATTCTATGAGTATATATATTAATATTTGTATGACGGATGAAGACTCATTCATATACTACAAAAAATTATAAAACGATAAAACAATGAATGTGACTTTATATGAGTTTTAATAACGAGCGTGTGTAGGTAAAGCAAAGACTGTGAGCGTTCTAGAGACGTAAGCACTCCTTGGCTCATCACATCCTTTTCTTTCCCCCCTATTATTATTCTTTCATTCTGGAGGGGAGAACATCTGAGTATTGAGTCACTACGTTTGAGTGCGCTTATGAAAAAGGGAGAGAAACACTGATGATTTCTTGTGAGAGTGATCTCATATACTATTAAAGCAATACTGGATACTACGGCTAGTTCACTATAAAACTGATTCATAGCCGCACAAAAGTTTCGTATTTTATATATGAATTGTGACAAACCAGATGGCTCATATTTTTTATAAGAAGAATTACATGGATTCTAGTGGTGCGCTAGTAAAGTTTAGCCCGCGAGTCAAGGTGTGTATTTCATAATTATGCGCCAAACTGTTCCACCAAAAAATTAGTTTATTTATAACTTTCTATTTTTTTTGCGGGTCGGATCGGATAAAATAAGTGGAACAAAATAATTGTACCCGTGAGCTCAAAAAACAACAACAAAAACTGTGGAACTATTAAACATAAGGCTAGATAGAGATAATAGGATCATTAATAATATATTATGAGAAGCAAAGTTAATAGAAATACAAGGTTATAATGTTTTTCCGACTGAGGTTTGTCTTCCATTAAACTTTTTAATAGTGACATCAAAGAGTATAACTATTACCAAAAGTAGCTATATATCGCCTTCCTTGACTGTACCGCTGTTATACTCTAAGACGTCATATCGGTACGCTACATGAAAATGAAGATTCTGACAAGTCTGATAACATAATGGCATAGCATTATATTTATATTAACCTTGTGTAGGACTAGCTTAAAATGAATTATTTATAATTAAAATATACATATACAAAAATAGTTCAATTCCATAGTATTTATTATTTAATAACGGGATCCCGAAATTTGAACATTCGTTTCCTAGGATTCAGGCTCAATGACAATTTCCCATTAAGTGAGAAACTCTAATACTTAAATATCTATTTGATTGAAGATTTGCTTTGCTTTTAAAGTGTTTTTGAAAGGTATAATGGAAGTATATTTTTAACACATAAAACTAACATAACATTGCTTTATTAATCGATTTATAATTATAAATAGTAAAGACCACACTATTCATTGTAACAGGTACAAAATAATTAATTATGTGTAGGTATACAAACATATACTAACAAATTACCCCCCTTTATGTTCAAATAAAAGACGAACAAAATCCATGACTAAAAAGTAAAAAAATAAAATTAATTTTAGTTAAGATTTATATATTAGCATTTTTCATTTATCATTTTTTTCAGTTTATAAAATTTAGTTTGTTGTAAGATAAAATCATCAAATGTTTGAAATAAAAGTGCAATATGAGCTGCTTTAACTCCCATATGGGTCATCAGTAGTGTTGTATCGGTCCTTTATTAAGACTGAAGTCTACAGTCCCGTCCAGTTCAGTCTCGGTCCAGTTCAGCTCAGTTCTGCAAATAGTACTTATTAGTTCGATCCTTGATGACGTCACTCAACTATATTTATTTTCTTTTTTAAATATAGTTCATGTACTTGGGCCAATTGGTCTTAACGACCTGCTCCTTAGGACTGATAGGAGTGGTCCTAAGACTGGAGTGGACTAGTCGAATACCTAAGGACTGACACACAAAGTCACATTACAGAGATGTAAAAATGCGCGCATATATTCTTATATTGGTTGTACTATGTAGGTTTTATTGAGGATAACCTCGACAAAATTAGAACTTTTCATGCCTTAGACGATACTACAGGTAGATCCAGACATTATTTATTTTCTCATGTACCCGGAGTATGATAACTTGGACTCAGAACCAGAAAGACGCAGAGTATGAGAACTCAGCCTTTACTTGAACACTGAAAAGTGGACTCAAATACAGCTCTGAATATTGGATCTTGTGGATCTTTACTCTTTTCTTTAATTATATTTAGTATTTTCTATTTAGAATGAGTAATTTATAATTATTTATGGAATATGAAGAGGATCTATAATGAGGATTCAAAATAACTATTATGAATATAAGTAGATAGGATTATAGTATATCTTAATATTTGTTTTCTTATATTGATTGTACTCTGTCGGTTTTATTGATAAAAACCTCGACGAAAATGTGTAGTGGCCTCATTCATCAGTATACATTAAAGTTGAGTCTACAAACTTCCCCATAACGTTGATTGTCAGGGTTTCTTTTTATTTTAGCAAACCGGCGGATAGAATTTTGAATATCTTAGGTCATAAGTGTAAGTCCTTGTAGTACTAAAATGAAGTAATTCCTGCTTATATCCTTACATGATACGGAGAGGGACGAAGGGTCATTTCCTTCACCTCATTGATGCCTGTAGCTAATATAATTTCTTGTATTAATAAAGCAATCCTTTTTGTTGAAAAAAATAAATACTGTAGAAGCCATGGCTTGATAAACATTATTCGGACTCTGCACCAAGGAAATCAACCGTCGAAAAATGGTTTTCTAAATTTCATTTTGAATGATTGTCGATTGAAAATGACTCTACCGCTATCAAAGGAACGTGTTGGACATGTGAAAGCTGAATGCAAAGTGAGTGGCGCACGAGCTCATAATCCATCAAAGTCAATCATTCTTGAAATTGTCAGTTTATTTTTGGATGTTTTTATAAACGAAAAATCCTCCCAATTTACAACTCTAATTATTTTCTTATAGAATTAAAATGAGAGGTTGAAACTTATGATGTGAAATAGAGATTTAATTTATGAAATGATGGATTTGAAATTCCGATTCAATACAAAAATATATTAATTATAATTATTATCTACTTTGTAAGATATTAAAAGAGAGATAGAAGGAGAGAGTAATTAAATAATAGTTTAAACACGTAAATGCAAAGAATGAATCGATATACATTATAACATGGACAGGTAATAGGTATATACCTAGAGCAATACAATACAAATGGGATCATAAAAATTAGATGACGTTCAGAGTTATTTTTGTATCCTTAGTTACACTAATTCTTCACAGGTCATTAGTTAGAAGCAACAATAGGAACGGTTATAACTATGTCATTACGGAATGGTTTATGAAAAAATGTCATGATGCAAAATAGTTTAAGAAAAAGGATCAATCACAAAAAAAGAGGCCTATGATTGGTTTGATATTGGAATTAAATAATTTCGTAAAAACTATGCTTTTTGTGTATGTCTGGGCTGTATCACTGCGGTCCACAGACTCATCATACTGAATATATAACCATTTACACCTATTCATGTCCGAGGACAGCTGTTTTACCGTATCCTCACACAGCTCAGACACTCTCTTTGCCATGGTATTGGCACTAAGCTGTACATTGGCAATATCAGACAAAATTTCGTTTTTATTTTTGAGATCCCTGAACAGTGTTTCAGCCATTGCGGCCTCATATACGATTCCACCATCAGTTGATGGCTTTTCCCCCTTTAAATGAAGCCTTTGTTGCTAAATGGGCCAGGCCTTCTTCACCGGCTTGGTAAACAGAGATTGTTGCCGTTGAAGCGTTGTCTTCAGCTCCGCTATCTAGTCTTTTCGTAGACTGCCTCCCACAGGAAAGGCCCGTGAAAATTTGCCGTAGACTTTGGTGAAATGCCACTCCACATTACACCTATTACCGACCTACACGCTGCCCCACAGATCAGATGCACATATTTGTTGGCAACGTTAGTAAAACAAAATGATGTCTCCCACTCTTGGTGAACGTTTTAATCCGCCTGATAGTTTCGACACTTATCCCCATCTTAACCCATTAATGCCAAAGGTGTAACCTTTTTCCGAATTTGAGCAACTCTTTCTATTGAAATGACCTTTTTTTAAATAAATTATGAATCTATAAGTCTCAAAATTCCCTCATATATTCACTCACCATTACTTAACTATTAAGTATTAACACGCAAAAAGGTATGACAGATTTTTTTTTTTACGAAAGGGACTCTTTAATTGTTGTTCAATAATGCCTACGTCATATGATATTTTCTAAAAAAAAAGGACTTAGAACTCTCTAAATTTGCACATACATTCCACTGTTATTCTTCTAACATATTGTAACAAAAAAATTAAATATTTCGCAACACTACGTTGAAAATGTGTGGTGCACCATTTTTTGAACTTGCTCTTATGAATACAGCTACAAGCAGTTTTATTAAAAAGTACTTCATTTTTAAAAGATATAAAAATAAAGTATTATCTAGCCAAGGCCCTTTGTAACGTCTCAAAGTCCATTAAAGGTTTCAGGTCCCGAGTGGAGGCTTTCCTTAAAGCAGGAGGAAGACATAAAAAATAAAAAATATTCCAAATTGTCTTATGCTAAGTTTTTGTAAAATAAAGTATTCTCCAGAACCATTCATTATGGATCTTGGTGGCCTTAACCTAAGTTCAAATTTATGTATATATTTTGTCACCGGCATGAATATAGTGAAGGGAAAAAATACTTCACTATTTATCCAATTTTAATTTAAAAAGGCCCGATTTTCTAAGCAATAACTGAGTCATGGAATCTAGATATTTGGAAAAAGTACGGCATTTTTCTTTTTCCCAAATGAGTCAATTTTTCTTTTTTGTTCCTAAGTGAAGTGGGATTTACTGAACCCAAAATTATGTGAAACTCTTTCCTAATTCTGTTAAAACTACATTTTATCACCTTAACTTTTTAATTTGTTCTTGAAGCATCTTAGGAACTATTGCTGGAAACTATTATTTTCTAGATGAAAAGTTGACTATATCCAGATTTTCATTTATTCGAAATACATATAAAAATCAAAACTTTTTCGGATAATTATGTAAATAAGTAATTTTGAAAGTTCTTATTTCGAGACAATCCTTGTTTGATTAGATCCTATTATTAAGAGAGTATCGATAACTTTTAGCTTATCTTTCAGTGAAAGGGTTTTTTTGGGGGCACTCATCGTATGTATCCGTATTGATTAAAAGGCAATGCCAAATGTATTTAAAAAGAAATATACATAGCAAAAATGTTGACCCCAGCTTACGATTTGTACCTATAAAAAGGATAAATCCTCATGGGATTTCGTCATCCGCATGAAGTCCTATGTGCATTGATACCAAAAAAGGGGGGAAAAGTTGACATTATGCAGACTTTCAACTTCATATTTCTTCTATGCAAAGTAATTTATGCAATTTGAATCTTATTGAAACTAATAAGCCTAATTTGCTTGTATCCGAATTTATTATACCTATTTGGATTTGACTGTATAAATGTTACGGCAATGTGGAAAATCGGGCATTTTGAAAAAACTCCGGCAATGTGCTACATGTCCAGTCAATTTACACTCAATTTCCAATAGAGTGGTCATTTTACGTTCATTTACAATGTCAGGTAACATAATTATGGCTTATTCGATTATTCAACAATTCAATGCTAGCAATTTGATCATTAAGGATTTGAATATGATACAATTTCCTTGCAAGCAATTTGATAATCTTGTGCATTTTCACTCAATTTATATTGTATTCAGAAAATCAAACTATTGAATAATAAAAAATTGTCACGAGATACTCTATTTTATTTGCAAAATATACCTCAGCCATCAGGTTGTGCAGGTAGACAACTGGTCCCTAAGGGGGATCAAAACTTATCATTACCACTATCCTGTGCATCAAGGACCCCTTTTAATATATTATAATACACCCTAGAATGAAAGCTTTTTGCAGATTGACCGTAACAAATACATTATTAATGTCGCTTTTATTTTAATATTGGAAACAAAGGAGTCAAATGGATGCAAGTCCTACAGAATTGGGTCCATCTATTTGTATCACTACATAGGCTAAAAAATAACTAATTATTTACCTCGAATATCGTTAAATATGTTTATTTCCTTAGGATTGCAAACAAATATTTATTTAAATACAAATGATTTGTTTTGTTTTAGAGAAGAAGAATCTATCACTCAATTGGGAACAAAAGGAAGCAAGAAATGACTCTAATATACTTTCATTTATCTATAATTCCATGACTGAATGTTATCAGCTTATAGATACATATTCAAATACAGGAGAGCAAAAAATATTGACTAAGGAAACTTGTTAGGTAATGTACAGGTCGAATTTAAAATGTGTGCTGTAGAGGAGGAAAGAGTTTGAAATTTGTACAAGAGTTCGAGCCTATTTGTTATTATTTATTTACTGTGTATATATTATATTATACTGCGTGGACCAGAATTAGTGGCCCATTAACATTAACGCAATTAAACTGAAAGTACTTTGTTCAGAGATTTTGTTAACCAAATAAAGGTATGAGAATAGTGTAAAGACAATTTTGAGGACGTTTCAACACCTAATCTTAGTTTTCTTGACTTTGTAATATAGAGTAAGGGACAAGGACATTAACATTGAATGGGATATTGGCCAATTGTTGGACAATATTTAACCTGTAAAAAAAGTATTGATACATAATAGGTATAGTAAAAAGGAATACATTATTTTTCCAATGGATGACTTTTGTAATGTGTATCCCGCGATGTATAAGTACAGTCAGTCTAAGCTAGAGGTGTTAAAAGATAAGATTTTCGATTAAAAAAATATAAAAAAATTTAGTGATTGTTGGAATCATTATTAATTTTTGCCGGTCGTCAAAGATGGACACCAACAATAAGAAAATACCCCACATTTAACAGTTTTTTTTTGATTTTTTACTACAATTTATAAAGGTACAACTTTTTTCAAACTTCAAAAACTCCTATGTGAAATATTAAGAATATATATATGTAGTCTTATTATTTATAAATAAGGACCCTGATGCTAATTTAAAGCGAAACTACTTTTGTTTCGAGTTTGTGTAGGGATCTTTGCAGAATGCTTCCTGCATTATTTAGAAGAGAATTTGTACAGGATATTACCAAATATTTTTGACTCCCTACATCCTAACAAATACAAAAGGGGGGGAGGAGATACTCAACTATCTGCGGTTATTCTCCTGGATTCTTCCAGAAAGGCTCTCCTGACTCTGCTGATGTTCAATGTCGACAGAGTAATAACACCTGGGATGTATGGCCGCAAGATCAGGTAGCCCCGGTGTGATTTTTGCCGTTGCTTGATTGCACGACCTCTTACCAAGAAGTTGTGGGTAATCAAGGAGGGTTTCCTACCCTTTAGTTGTCCGAATGAGGTGAAGTGATCAGATTTTTAAGGTTCTTCATTACTACGTAACCTTATATTATTATTTAACGGGCTCGTATGAGCCTAATAAAGGAAGGACCGACGGGAA
>NW_027295768.1:0-1230 GCF_016086655.4 Lepeophtheirus salmonis | reverse complement strand
TATAACATATTTTTAATAAAATAAGATGCTATAAAATTTTATCTCATTTGGACTACAATTCAGATCCTCGTCTGACATTTTTCTTTTTCCCAGCATAATATTTTTTAAGTTACTATATTATATAAAAATATTTAGTTAATATGTGTACAAATTTTGAGACTCATAGGTCAGTTGCTTGATTAAAAAAATATGAATTCAATAGAAATGATGTTCAAATTTGGAAAACATTACAGACTCTTGGTTGTAACAGGTTATACTTATTTTTAGAAATTTTTCTACTGGTTCATCTCATTTTCTTACAAAGAAACCCGAATAATTTCAAGTGAAGCCCAATATTTGAATGAAACTTAACAAATAGATAGGTAGATCTGGTAGATAGTAAAGAGAGATAAATTTTTTATAGGCTTAAGTCTTATCTTGCTATCCAAATACGCGACAATAATTCAATGTTGAACTTATTTATAAAGGAAGAAATAAATATATTCTTATCCTATTTGTTTGCTTATGCCTCCAAGATGGTCGACTTTCTGAGTGATAACATCATGCGTAAAGATCTGCATCAATCCATTTTCCCTTAGAGTTCATGTTTCCATTTGGATATCCTATCCACACGCTTTCTGATCACCTCTTCATATTATGTCCAAGGGATCTCATCTCAGTCTTTCTCACTTGGTGGAGTACATCTTCTTTAATGGAAGGTTCGTATATTGTGTAGATGCCTTTTTCCACCAAGGTCTGTGATATTGACTTTCGATCTCGTGAATAATTGCCTCTATACTCGTAAATACATAAATTCCTCCAGATCTTCTAGGAAATAATCATATACTGCTAAGAACTAATGAGTTCTTAGCAAAAAAAACAAAAAAAAACAGAATAATCGACTGATAGCCCAAGTGAGGAACAGAAAGAGATCTTATCCTCCATTCAGTGCACCTTCATTGAAATTCCGAAGTCATTTTCTTCTTCTACTCTGATTCGTCTCTTACTTTAAGAAAAATATTTTATTGCTAAGAGTCCTTCAGTATCATTGATATATATAACGCAGAAATATCTTATCTCAATCACATTGATATCAATTCCATTGAACAGGTGGTGTTTGTGACGTGTAATCTATATAGATCCTGGAGCCTTGATTTCTTTATTAATTGTGTGCCTCTTTTGTCATAAGAAAACAATTGGATATGATTCTAGACTCTTAAAGTTAATTTGCCTCTCTTTTCTCGATAGTTT
>NW_027295767.1:0-400 GCF_016086655.4 Lepeophtheirus salmonis | reverse complement strand
CAATAATAATATTAAACACACAATTTTAATAAAATTAAATTCTTTAAATCTTTAAATAAATGAATGATTAGCGTTAATTAATGAATTTGTTATAAATCTTATTAAATGTAATCCACGTATTTATGTAATTTTGATGTTGGACATAATTAGAAAAATATTCGAAGTAATTTTGAAAAAAATATATATATACGTTCCATAGGATAAAAAGCAATGCATTTTTTTTTTTTTTTTAATTCAGGGTTGATTTTGAAGGCCAAAGTTGTTGATATTCATTTCAGTTTCCCACCATCATTCGTGTCTCATTAGACATACCTGGACAAAAGTACAAATGATTGGCAAGTTTTCTTGTGCACTAACACCTGTATGTCCAGCATGTAATTTTTGAAGTATTGATTTTCTA
>NW_027295766.1:0-1283 GCF_016086655.4 Lepeophtheirus salmonis | reverse complement strand
CATGTGGCAAAAATAAGGGCCAACAAAAATTCGGACAAACTAAAAAAAATAGACCCGATTTTCATCTGTAGTTATTATCATGACATTGAAATGTTGTGTATTATTTAATATACCCCCATAAAAAAATAGGATCACTCAAAAAATCATTCTGTCCTCTCAATTTAAAAGCAATGAGCCAGTCTGACGCCCTTAAAGTTATGTTAAACCTGTTGGTAATTATATTCTCCATCAACAATGGAGGTCTCACTCGATCACAGAAGTAAAATAGGTGGAAGGAAGATTCTACTGCCTTTTTACAGAAAAAGCATTCAAATTCGATTTATTTGACTTGCTGGTGTATATCGAGGATGTTGCCAGACTAAGCCGAAACCACTTCAGTGACCATGTTTTAAAGGGCTTGAGTCTATTATTCTTGAATTGATTGTTTCTTCTTCTTCTTTTTTTGGTTGGGATTTTATTTTTATTTCAGTCATGATTTTTTTGTTTTTTTTCCTTCCCACACTAAACAAATTCCTATGAAAAGGGGGATTAGCGGCCTTGTTGTAAGACATTTTTTTATTCAGCAGACTATGTTTTAGTTTCATTCTTCATATATTTTATTGTAGTAACATATTTTAAATAAATTCATTTGAAACTGGTGTATAAATCCTTTATTTCAGTTAAAAAGATATATATCCTAGTTATAGTAGGTTTAGTTATGTGTTTAAAAAAATTGTACTATTAATATGTAGGAAAAATAAAACATCTTATATTTATAAAAATGTCTTGATTGCTTTTTAAAAGAAGAAAGACATGTTGTGTTACCCTGTACATCGGTTGCAAATTTGTATTAATATATGACAGAGGCTGTGTGATTCTAATATTAGGTACTTAAAGCAGACACTCGAAAATTTACTGAATCTTAATTGGTTGTTTGTTGTTCTAAGTGACCAGTTGATTCTTTGGAACTGAGGAATTCTCTTTAAAATCACTTTTTGATGGAAATTTCTTTCAGGATACGTCATTATATTTCTTGCATCTTGTCACATTTTCTCCAAAATGAAACATAAATATAGGACCTATATAGGTTAATGGCAGTTAGCCAATCTTTCAAAACTTTTATGGGATTATGTTTAAATCAAATTTTAAATTTTTTCATAGTTTAACAAGAGCTAATTCAAATTAGACCGTTCAAAACACCCATAAGGAAAAGAAACAGATTAATGGAAACCTAACAACAATATACAGTATAAATATTTATGTTAGTACTACAAAAAGTAACCATGTAACAATGGTTTAACTAT
>NW_027295765.1:0-3602 GCF_016086655.4 Lepeophtheirus salmonis | reverse complement strand
CTTATCAACGTAAAATATAGTCGCTATTGAAAAACCCTTTAGTATCGCAACAGATAATACGCCAGAAATGTCATGGTCGGAGGAGCTCTGCTTTACGTATAAAATCTGGTGTACCTTTATGATAATGATAATTATAAGTTTTCTTTATTTTCCATGTGAATGGCTATAAAATGGTTTTTCTCAAATGGTAAAATTGTAATATTCGTGTAAAAAATTTCAAACGTTGAAAGGTGGTGGTATAATAAAATAAAAAAATGGGCACTATTCATAAAGATTCGACAGAAAAAATTTGGTTCTGACCTTTAGAGTACCAGAAAGAATCCGTTACTTTAGCCATTTCTATGCTGGAGACAAAAAAAAACTTTTGCAAAAATTCAGTATTTTCTTTAACGAGGTTCATTTCCCTTTGATCCTAATAGCTGATGAAAGGAGGCAATGTTGTTTTATGATTATTTTTCCTCCGTGCAAAAGAAGCCGTGAAATTAATTGAAAACGATCAGGCACTACAGGTCTCAGAACCTGTACAAAATTAACGAAAATTACTCCGAAGCGTAAAAAAACCATTTAGTTAATTCGGCTACTTGAGCCATAAGTTTTGCCAGCAAAATATACATCAATAGTCGAAACTCCAATGTTGAAAATGGAATCTCTGGTTGAGAATTTCCACTTAAGATACTTTTCTTTTGAATTGAGTATTTCACAAGCACTCTTTATAATGCCTGCATTCTATATAAATATTTGGACAATTTATGGAGTAATACCTCGAAGCCGACCGTAGGGTCATCCAAGTATTTCCTCCCTATGAATCCGGAACGGTGGTAATTCCGGTAATTATTTTCTGTTCAAAGACGTCTGACCCAATATAAATTCAAAGACCTCACTAGGTTGCTGAAAAATATAACAGATAGACCACCGTATTTCAGAGCATTCTAAAGTCTCCTTGGCGTAATATTTCTCTTATTCTTCAAATTTATGAAAAATGTTTTCATCTTTACAACTTAGATATTTTTCTTGATAGTCGTTAATCGTAATATATGGCTAACGCTAGGGATAAAATAGGTGTTCCAGGTTTGAATTTATCGCACATATTCAGTGTAAAAAAAGAAAAGAAATCACAAGCTCGTTTAATCATGGAAGTTAGATTTTCAAAGTTTTTTGACAACAGTCATTTCCAATCCAAGACCCCAATAAACTTTGTTTTTCGCTCTGTGAAAAGCTGGCCGCGATTTATTTATAAAACTAACATATTGCCTGAGTAGTTCAGTCTTTTCTTGGTTTATTTGGAGGAGAGACGGGTTTGAACATTTATCTAATAACTACAATTTTTGTATATTAATTTAATAGTGTTTACTGGCTTATTGTACTGAAATTGAATATCAAAGGGAAAACAAGCTGCTCTGGACCAGCTTTTGCTATAAAATTCACCATCTTGTTCCACAGTTTTGTCGGAATGGGAAGATTTGTTAACATATCTGAGGCTGAGTGCTGGAAAGGGTTCCATTGTAATACATAACAAAGATTTAAGTTTACTTCATTGATATTATAGTATAAGGGGAAACTGCACCATTTAGCACATTATTCAACGTACGCCCATTACTTACTATTGGATTTGCAGATGACAAAGCCTTGGTGATAACTGGAATTAGTGTGACTTCAATGGCTGATATAATTCAAAAGCGAAGAAGCGAGATGAACTTTTGCATATCTCAAATAGATCTCAAGTTTAGTGGGTAAAAGATTAAATGGATGTTTTGTGCCTTGTCACGTAAAGTGAGTTTTCCTGAGATCAAAATAAATTATACAACGATAGAGTTGGTGGATCAGTACAACTACCTTGGTGTTATAGTTGACCGACAATAGGGATGGGCTCTACATGGTGATCATAATGTAAAAAAATGTTTGTTATGCGGTAGCAATATGGGCACCTTGGATCATAGAAAAGCAGGGAAACATCACTAAGCTTCGAAAGCCTGTCTCTTGATGTGTAGAGTGATGCGATCAACAACAACAAAAACAATAAGGATTAATTAAATTTGGGAACTTTACACCTTAGTAATAAACAAAATGCAATGATAAACAGATTAACAATTATGAGGGTGCTCAAATCACATGGATTGCACAGTCAGAAACAAAACAAGGACAAGCCCTTTTTCAACCAGATTTAGATAAAATGCACCATAAATTTGATGCACCCTTGAAAAAAATTAGTCATTAAACTTATAACTGCCCTTCCTTAGGGACTATAAAGGAATTCACATCTACAAATCCTCGATGTGTAAATGTGCTCACTGATGGATCAAAAATTGAAAATAAGTTTGGGTATGGCTGGTGTATTTTGTGTGGGGACCAATCTATTTTTGACTGCTATAGAAATTTAAACTGGTATGACACAGTGTTATAGGTGGACTTGGAAGGAACTTTTCAAGCATTGCGAGCTCTTTAAGAGATAAAAAAATATTTGGACTCTTCTGTGGTTTTTCATAATGACTTTCATAGATTTTCTGTCAAAAAAAATAAAAGAATCTTGTTACTAAATAGCAAGAAAGATATTGGCTGAGATAGGCAGATTGAAAGGTTATGTAAACATGTCATGGCTAAAGGGCCATAACAATACTACGGGCAATGAATATGTGGATGTTTTAGGTAAAATGGGATGTAAAATGACTGAAAATAATATTGGAAGTCCCACTGGTCACAGTAGAAACTTAAATAAATAAAAATATAAGTATGTCTGGTTGAACTAGTGGCGTGGTGATCCAAGTTTATGGCAAACAATGTACTTTTTTCCTCGTCTTTGTGAAGGATGGAAAATATATATCTAAGCAGAAAAACATCAGTTAAAAAGGTTTTAAGTTTTGTGACTGGTAATATTCCCTTGAAAAAACTTCTGACCTTGGTGGAGGATGACTCATGCAAATTGTTTGAAATGAAGGTTGAGGACATCTTATAACTAGATGTGATATACAGGGTTTTAGTCGAGATCTGCAATGGAACAAGAAAGATATTTTATTTTTTATTGATATAATTTTTGCCACTGGTCGTTTTTGAGATGTTTTTATAAAAGTTTGTGATTTTGAAAGTAATTGCGAACTGTCGTGTAATAACATCATGTGTGTTGATTTTTACTTTAACAAAGGATCTTATTGTCAATGTGTTCTGTTTATGTTAATTTATTTTTTATTTTGGTTTGGAAGTAGGTTTGTTTTATGTCTTTTATGAAAGTCTTCCCTTTGGGATTTTAATTTAATTCTAACAATGTGATATTTTGATATGAAACCCCGCAACTTCTGAGAAATATATTCTATAAGCACGGGTTGATGCATTATATTAGAGTTTCCTTGACCTTATGGCAGATTTGTTGTCGAATATGCTCCAAGGGTAAGCATAGAAGAAAAAAAACTGCAAGTATGATAACCCTTTCGCATCAACGGTGCACTGGTTTACCATATTTTGATTCATTCGCCATTGCAATATTTTTCATTATATATTTTTAAATTTTAGAAAGGAATAATACATAACTAAAATATTTGAAACACATTTCCTTGTAAGAAATTATGTTTGTTTTATATAAGCCTTCAAAAAATGTCATTTTTTGAAATTCA
>NW_027295764.1:0-1385 GCF_016086655.4 Lepeophtheirus salmonis | reverse complement strand
CATAATGTGTTAGAACTGGAGCGTTAGATAAAGCTTTTTTAATTCTGCTGAAAACTATCTTGGTACTTCCCAACCAAGAGAAGTTACAATCTTTCTTTGTAAGTGCGTGTAGAGGGGCTGCCTCCACGGAGAGATTAGGGATCAAAGTTCCATAATATTGCACCATCCCAACAAAGGACTTAACTTCAGTACACGAAGTAGGAGATAGAGAATTGGGAACAGGGTGGATCAGTTCCAGATCCACAGAGCGACCTTCTTTGGAAATCCTGAATCCGAGGTAAGCAAACTCATTCTCCAATAATATATTTCCTTGCCTTGAACTAACATCTTTAATCCGACAAAATACTTCCTCCAAATTGCTAAAGTGCTCTTCCTGACTTCTCAAGAAGTCCAATAGATCATTAATATAGCTCTTAACATTTTTGATCCCTTTAAATAAGTTCTCCTTGTGCTGCTTGCACGATTGAAGGAGCCGATTCCAATCCATACGGCAGTACATTAAACCTGAAGTGGTCCAACAACATATTGATAACAAGAAACTCCTTAGACTCTTCATCAAGAGCATATTGCTCGTAGCACCTCGTAAAATCCAACTTAATGAAGAACTTTGCTCCTGCAAGATCTGCAACGGGTGCGGTAGTGGATAGAGTTGAGTATTTATGACGGAAGAAAAAGTTTAAAATGAGTTAATTTTTCTTAGTTTATTTTTTTTTTAAATCAGTTTAAAAGAATCTTGCCATTTTTCCCATTTAACCACTTTTCCTTTTTTTTTATCTTGCCATTTTTCCCTACGCCATTTTTTTCTTGACATTTTTTCCATTCCCATTGATTTCCTTGCCATTTTTTCATGACACCCAAATTTCTACACAATGTTATGAAATGTTCAACATGCCTAACTACATTTATGTTCTTATCTAATAAAACTCACCAAAACCTTTCAATTTATTTATAACCTAGTGTTCAGATTTCAGAGTCGTACCCATTACGGTTGACAACACTTTTGGTATTATAAAATAAATAACCGAAAATTAATATGGTAAGCTTGACAATTTGAAGAATGTTTTTGGAGGAAAGCAGATTAGTTGCCGTGACTTTTCATTAGATTAGCTGACAACAGCCTGTAGATGAAGTAAATACACCCTAAACCCACCCCTGTATCTTACAAGGATATACGTATGAATTACTCCTACATCCATTTTCAATAATACTCTGACTCCAAAATATACTTACTCTTATAACTAGTGATTAAAATCGAATGTAATTTGGGTATGATAAAAAAAAACTAAAATAAATATGATATTTCTAACAATTTCAATAATGTTTTGGGAGAGAGCAGCTCAGCTTATAATGTTTCATTAGATTATGTACAATCACATGTGACAAGG
>NW_027295763.1:0-471 GCF_016086655.4 Lepeophtheirus salmonis | reverse complement strand
AATGAATATTTTATGAAAGAAATAAATGTTCCAACCAAATTTACTACAATTTTTAGCATTAGGACATCCATAACCAATATTAGATATACCTATTTCAACCTCTTTTTTGAGAATTAGCTTCAAAAGCTGGAAAATAAACTTTTATGAGTAAAAAACTCAAGTTTAAATTATTACAGTTACAATTTTGAGTACGTATTTATCTATGATACTGTGGAAAAAACAAAATTTCAACTTCAATCGACTGAATTTTCCTACAAAAAAGGCTTTAAAATACTAAACTCTTACTGAAAAATGAATAAAACATATTTTACGTTGGAAATAAGTATTCAAAGCATTTAATTTAAAATTTCATATCTTTTTGAAATATACTGACGATAGTAACAACCCTATATCAAGCTTTTTTGTCAAGATTAGAATAAAAAGTACAAGTTAAAAAATTTAAAAATAAAAATCCATATTTTTAACAATAAA
>NW_027295762.1:0-499 GCF_016086655.4 Lepeophtheirus salmonis | reverse complement strand
CTATAATTGTCATATTATTCTCCACCATTTTGAATATGAATTATATATATATATTTCATAATATTTCAATCTTACATAGTATTATATTTGATACTGTATTATGATATTGCCAAGTAATATTTTATTATAAGTGTGGCTATACATTTCTAATTATATATGATATCCAAAATATATATATTAGTGTTGGGGTTCGGTATGGAAATCCTAGACCTTTATAGTTTTTGTAGGGCAAAATTAGTTTGGTTAAACAAAAAAGCTCCGCCTGGACCGGTTCTCATATAAAAATTCGGTCAAGATTGGTCGTTAGAAAAAATTTGGTCTAGTTCGGTCCCAAAAAAATCGGACTACACCAATTTTACAGATAAATTTATTATAACATGACACCATATATTTTTTCAAGTACAATGACAATCTACGAAGTTTAAACAGAGATAGTTTGGATTAATTTTGATCCCACCGTCTCTTAAATGTATACAGTATTTGTTCTTGAACTTATCGT
>NW_027295761.1:0-747 GCF_016086655.4 Lepeophtheirus salmonis | reverse complement strand
CATTCATAGATTTATATGAATCATAGTTATTATATAACTGTAATAACAGAAAAACTAAATAATTATATTTTTACTGTCTCAGATCATTTCAGGGTATATACTCACCAAAATCAGCTCTTTTTCTAATATATAAAAAACCTTATTCGTTGAAATTTTAACTTTGCAGTTGCACTTGAAGAAAATATTTATTTTGTATATAGTAATTAAACTTTTTGGGTGATATATTTCTGAAACCCTTTAAGAATAAACCGTCAATAGACTGTGGATACATATAAAGCGTTGATTGAACTTAAAAAGAAAAGTTTTCACTGAGATGAAAGTAATTCTAAATACTATTCCAAAATTATAAAGTTTTAATATGAAAAAAACCGACATTATAATAAATAATGTCGTCCCAGTACTGGCTGACAGTGGCTTTGAGATCATTGGTGTTTGGATGATGGACAATGCAGGCCTACCCGTCAACATGCACCAAAAAGGTGTAGAGAAGGGATTTGCATGAGGGCTCTAGGGGAAACAAAAGATGAAAAAAAGAGTTACAACACCCTCAAAATACTAATTCAAAATAGTCTTCCAACGGAGGAGAATTTTGTTTTCTTAACTTTGTTTAGACAGCAAATGATCTGTAAAAATTAAAATTTACTAAACCTTTCTGATAAAGATGCATTTTTAAAAATATAATTAAACATTTAAGTTTAAAGTTCTTCACCAGATTGATTAAGGCTTACAAATTTAAAATGATCATAT
>NW_027295760.1:0-1415 GCF_016086655.4 Lepeophtheirus salmonis | reverse complement strand
GGTGACTTCAATGCAATGTCTTCCTTTGATATTAATTCATCCTTTTTCTTTTTATCAAATATTCTAAGCGAATTCAAAACATCGAAACAATAATTATTTCATCGTTAAGCTTTGTTTCTTTTTTATTACTATGATGATGAAATCGGCCAAATACATATAATTGTACAGATGTTTAAAAATTACAAAAATAAGTTAATAAATAATGGAGTTTTATGCGCTGTTAAAAGAAGGGGGGATGTGTTTTTTACGTAATAAGATCGTTAAGTTATGTGAATATAGATTAAAATAATATTCCGACGCAAAAAGTTAATTACAGAAGTGTCTATATAATTTCACATTTTAGATGACATGCTTCACTAATATAGAAATATTCACAATAAGTAAATACTGATCAATTAATTTGAAAATGAAGCGTCTATTAATTTGTTTTGATTCCCTTAGATATAAATTATGAAATTTTACAGACTCATAAGTAATTAAATTTTTTTCCTGAATATTATTTTAATATATATTCACGCAACCTAACCAGCTTATTATATTTTAAATATTATAAATTTGATTGACCATAAATCAACAAAATCAATCTTTTTTAAAGACTTTTTTTTTATATTGAAATATAAGGTCTATTCTATGAGTTCAGCTATAATATATAACATTTGAAGAAAAATAAAAAAGATATTTGCATTGAAGTAAGGTATTTCATTTTACTCGATTTTTTTGGTGGTTATATACATTTTTTATTAAATACATATAATCAAGATTATATAATCAATAATTCATTTTTTAAATGCTCAAATATTTTTATAAATTTATTATTTTCTTTGATTTCCATATTATCTGTTTTTTCATGTCGAATTATGGCACTGAATCTTAGTTACAGCCTAAAAATTTGATTTAAAATAAGGCTTTAAAGGCTATCCTTCATAGCCTTTAAAGTTTTAATGGTCAAATTTGTGTTCTACGCCTTAAATAACAATAATAAATGTAGGTTTCAGTCTGGGCGTTCCAAACCCTTCATTTTGTTGCATAGTGTTATTTGTTATTTATGCAATAGAACACGAATATGAACATTAAAACTTCAACGGATATCGATTAGGCCTTTCAAGGTTTTTTTTTTGATTAAGTTTTTAGGCATAACAACGATTCAGTGCCATATTTCGACATGGAATAACTATATAGATGAAAATAAAAAAATATAAATTTATATAAACATTTCAGCATTTGAAAAATGAATTGTTCATTACTTTAACTTGATTACAATTAATAAAAAGTTTATATACCCACTAAAAAATTGAGCAAAATGAAGGAACTTATTTAGAAGGAATATCGTTTTTATTTATTTTTCCTGTGCCATTATCTGAGGTGAAGTTATAGAACAGACCTTATATTTCAATTTTTTTTAAATACAAATAAAA
>NW_027295759.1:0-1528 GCF_016086655.4 Lepeophtheirus salmonis | reverse complement strand
TATTCACACATTACTAATTCATATCAATGTTTTTATGTGAACTAAATGTAGTAACCTAAATGAACAGCAAAATTTATCTTCTTTGTAAGCATTTTATTCATAATTTTTATAAAAAGGATAAATAAAAAACTGTTAAAAAACACGCAAATAAAGGTGCTAGGAAAAACTACTTTGGAGAAAATTGCCAGTTAAGAAAATTGCCAGACTTTAATCAAACTTCATTATGAATAATAACATATTGTAAATTTGCTTAATGTTTAAATGCAATCCAGAGGATTGTTAAGGGGGGTTAAATAGCTTGAAGCTTTTTTAAAATATGATTGAATACGCCTTCAGCTTTGGCGCAGGGGTAGAGCGAGATTGCTAAAAACCACTTCCAATACATTCAAGGAATCCCTCTAATAACAAAAAATTGTTCAAACCCCTCGGGTTTTGCGGGGTACTTGGGAGTACACCTTGATCCTTAAAAACCACTGCCTAAGGACCACATACATCTAAGGAACCCATCTAGTATCAAAAAATAGTTACAAGCCCTCGGGTTGCGTGGGGCACTTGAGGGATCCTGGATCCTAAAAATCACAGCCAAAGCATCACATACATCCAAGGAACTCATCTAATATCAAAAAATAGTTTCAAGCACTCGGGTGTTGGATGGTTTTTATCAATCCCATACTACCTCCGGGCCAATCTGAGGGTCGATGGTATTTAACCACATTTTAAGAGGACCTAAGCTATTTATTTCCCCTTCCTTACCAATTTTTCTCCATCCATTTCTTAAAAGATTGAATTGAATTTTTAAAAAATGCCAGGAAGTTGTGTTGCAATAATATTACTCACATTTGAAGGTGCTCCCTAGTGGGATGAAACAAACAAATATGTTTAGATATTTGTCATAAATAGTATTAAGCAAATTTATCTCCTTTATCTCCCAGGCAATTTTCCTTCACATAAATTTTGTAATGAGCAATCCTCCACGGGCAATTTTTTTGAGGGCAGTTTTCCACACAAATAGAACATTACCAGGATTGTAAACTGTATGCAATTTTTCACAAAATAAATTACATTCTTTACCTTAACAGCTATCAACTATAACAACTATGTTTCACATAACGTAGTTCTAAATACCGTAGATTTTGCTTAAAGAGGTGAATGTAATTATTTTAACTCCCCGTGTAGTGCTGTATACGCACTATTTTTTTTTCTTTTATGATAATAACATATAAAAAAAGCTATATATTTAAATAAAATGATTTTTTTGTAATTTTGTTCATATAATAGAATTGCATTGCCCTGTAAGTATTCTATTTGATACTTAGACATAAAATTTTAATTATTACATATTATTCAAACTTGAAATTGCATATTGGTTCAGTTCTAATTATTTAAATTTTACTGTATTGAAATGACTGGATTAAAGATAAATTAAATAACAATTAAAATTAAATTTTACAATTATTTAAAAGTATCGTGTTTGGTATGAATTTAGTAAAAAGTGACATTTAAAAAATAATTTATCCTAATCTACGGG
>NW_027295758.1:0-16313 GCF_016086655.4 Lepeophtheirus salmonis | reverse complement strand
GACAGTCTTAAGAACCCGCCCAAAGAACCAACAGGACTGGTGCTATGGCTGGACTAGACTGTACTGAATAAATAAGGAGTGTCACAACACTACTCTGCACAAAAACTAAAAACAATATGACAATACGAAGACCTAGGATATATTTTGTTGAAATTTAGTTAGCTAAAAAAATAATATTTCCCTCATATAACGATTACATTTTGATGCATTACTCTATAAATAAATCAATGAATTCTGCAAAGATAACAAAAATTTGCATGCGCATCGAGTAAAAATGACAAAGGACAGTTATCTGTGATATGTTACTCCAATCTCGCGGAGAAACATTTTCTTCTAAGCCAAATGAATTTGCACAAAAATGATTACGTGCTCATCGTTTCATTTTAGAAAAAAAAATGAACGGAAAAAGCGGGAAATAGTTCAAGTATTATATTTAGTCTATGAAGTATTTTTTATCTGAAAGTAAAAATCTTCCATCATTTTTATACCTTGATACTCATGTCTATCATCCATCAAATCTCCAATTTTTTGTGAAATATGTATTAAAAGATTTAACAGTGTAAAAGTATTCTTACCTTTGACAGGATCTGTTAATAAAAGTGATTGCTCATACGTTTGTAAGATTTAAAAATATTTTACATGTCACTTTTGTAAGTAGCTTAAAAGATCGAAAAAAACTACTTGAATACTTAGTGAAACTCATTTTAATAACTTGTTTGGAAAAAATATTCAAGCATCAAAATTTAATTGTCAAATTGTACATAAATAATAACGTAAAATGATTTAATTCAGTACAATTTTGTTAGTTTTGTCATTTTTACACATTTGGGAGAAGTTATTCTCTATATAACAATTTCGATTCTCGGTATCTCCTAAAAAAAAGATATACATTTGTTAAATATATTGAGTAAGATATTTTATAGGTAAGATGTAAATAAGGATGATATAAAATTGGGTAATAGGACTCCTATTGGGAATATTAAGCTAAAAAATACCCATAAAAATGGATAGCCGGCGAATAATTACTCCGGTCATTCATCCACTATAACAAAATCCGTCGTACAAAGATCATTAAAAATACTCTATTTTTCGTCAATTTCCCTCCAAAAAAAAATCCGTATTAAGCGTTGACGCCTTAAGACAATTTATCATATATATATATATATTATCAATTTAAAGTTTAAAAAGGACTAAATGAAATAACTTTGAATCATTCTTTTGACTCTATGGCCTATACACTCTTCTGTGAGAGAAACAATTAATACTGCTGTTGTATACTGACAATTTCCTTAGTCTCTAATTAAATCTATTTATAGAGCTCTGTAATATGCTAAGAAACATATATGTGGAGTAAAATTCAATTCAAAATGAATTAAAAATATTGCACAAAATTTTGAGATTAAATTGAATCATAATTACTATGTTTGTTATAAAATGCTATATGACACAGAATTTTGAAGGAATGAGTAATTATAGACTTCTTAAGTAACAGTGTAAACATGTAAACATATTTTGTATGTAGATGAGTATATATATGCAGCAATAAGTACTTTTTTTTTTTTTACCAAAGAAGGATCAACTCCTATATTTTTTTTTCTTCTTCTTCAAAAACAGTGTCAAAGTTCACTTATTTTTGTGTATAAAAACTAGGTACTTTCTCAAATGAAGAACATTGAGGAATAGCTTCTCTGATCAAGATGAAGTTCGTTGTTCATACATTTATTTTGGTCATTGGTAAGGATCCTGACATTATACATGTAGCAAATCAATCAATTTATTCTATGATTTAGGTGTGGTAAGTGGGAACATCTTTGAAGATGGAATGGAATATATCTTTGACACGGAATCTTCAGCTGTTGTTGGAACCATGGATCATGCTCCTCACTCATCTGGATATTCTTACAAATACACAATGAGAATGCAAGTTCACGGAGACTCTATCAAATTTGGGGTATGTTTTCTTAAAATAAGAAGAATAATCATTTTGAAATGCTTTTGCTATATGTAGATCTCGGATATGATATTTTCTCAATTTAACGGAAAGCATGAGGCTGGAGAACATCCCTTTGGTAGTACTAATTTCATTTCTGTTAATCGGGAGTTACCTTCATTCGAAGTGAAGTTAGATTCACATGGTCTTTTTTCATCATTGACTCTTAGTCCAAAATCGACCATCTTTCAAAGAAATATCGTCAAGGGTCTTGTTCAAAAGTTTCAATTGAACATGGATAAAATCAAGGATCATGGACATGGATTTAAGTCTGAGGAGGTTAGCACGATAAATAAAAAATTGCATTACAGAAATGATATAAATATATTCTTAGGCCTCTATTTTTGGAGATTGTGAGACTCTGTACTCTGTCACTCATGACAAGATTATTAAATCTGTGAGTCACACTAAAGACTGCAAAAATAGGGTTCATGTTTTAGTTGATGACTGGAATGGTCATCGCTGTAACATTGATCCAGATCACCCTGAGAGCAGAGAAAATCCTAATGGTCTTTACTCAGCCTCTAATACTGTATTTATGTATGAAAAGAAAGGAGATAGATTTAGTCCCAAGGCCATTGTAGGATCATCATCTGTTGTAGCTCAATTCTTTGGAAATGAAGGAGTTTCATTCATAGCTCACTCCAAGTAAGGATTTGACTTGAGTAGCAGAATTATGAAACAACAATTAAGTTCTACATCTTTTTTTTCCTTAGTTCAACATCCTTTTTGAGAAAAGTTCAAAGTTCCTCTGGAGATATTGTGGTGAGTGGTGAGACAGTAACTGATCTTAAGTATGAATTTGAAGACAAGGACTATACTTGGAAGAGTGAAAGAGATTTGAAGGCTAGAGAAAAAAACCTGCCTTCCGGAGAATTTTTGAGGACAAAATGTCTAATCTTGTCGAATTTGTTAAGAAAAGACTAGACAAAGTCTCATATATTTTCAACGACATGTCCACTGATGAGACATATATTTCTCAAGCCCACTACTATGGAATGAATAATATTTATCCAGCCATGGCTGAAATGGACTACGACACATTGAAGGTATGTACCTAGATATTATATGTATACCTACATCATACAGATTTACAATTAAACTTACTTTCAAGTCGGTATCTGAGGGAGTTCAAGCTGATAAATCAGAAGAAGGTGTTCGTAAATATAATTTATTCAATGAATTATTGGGAAGTTTGGGTACAAGTGCGTCAGCCATGCTTATTCGTGACATGGTTATGGAAAATAAGTTTGACAACTATAGGGATGCAGTTAGAGTTCTGACAGCAGTTCCATTTCATATTCGTCACCCCTCTAAGCAGCTTTTGGAGGAGTACGAAAAATTGTATGATCATGAAGGACATCAGCTTTTGAAGGATACAATTCCTTTGGTCATTGGACACTTGGCAAGAGTAACCTGTGAACATGCAGGTGTTCCTCATTCTCCTGCCTCCAAGGAATGCTTTACTTCAGTGGTTGATAAATACACCGATAAATATTTACAAAAATCCTTTGTAAGCTATCCGAATACTCTTAATTTTGGAACCAACCTGTTAATTTTTTTATTCATTGCATTTAGCTTCTTCTGACCATGGTAAGCAAGTCCAGTATGTCAGTATGCTGTTTAATCTCCGTTATGGAAATTTGGCTGAGAAGCTGAAGCCCTTGATCTATGGAGAAACTGACATAAAATGTGGACATATTCGTTCGCTTGCATTTCAGGCTGCTGTTTGGGGAGCCATTTATAATGGAAAGGGAGCAGAGTATATTTTGCCCATTTTTGCAGACACAACAAACTCTCATGAGCTCCGTGTAACTGCTTTATCCTACTTTATGGAAGCAAATCCTTCTACCACTCATTTTAATACCATTCTTGCTGTCCTTTATAAAGAACACGACTATGAAGTAATTAATTTTGCCTTCACTCTATTTGAAAAATATTCCCTCAACATCGATCCTTGCAAACAAAAAGTGTCATCCCTTGCCAAATACTTTATGAAGTTTCTAAAGCAATACAGCGACTTTGAAACTAGTTATGGCATTGGTGTCTCAAAAACCTATAGCCGTCAGTTCTATCAAAAGAAGTATGAATATAGTGGTAGCTACAATTACTGGATTGTTGGATCTCACAAATCAACTATGCCTTTGGTTGTGGCAATGTGTATTGATACTTCTCTCTACGGAGGATATTCTGCAAATGCAATGTGTGTGCATCTTCGTATTGAAGGCTTATCAAAAGCAATCGTTCGTAAGTTTAAGACTATGAGCAATGATGTTTGGAAAGTTGACGAACTGCAGAAAATCCTTATGTCAGACATGGACATTAAAGCTCGCCCTGACCAGCCCATCAGAGTTGAATTCATGCTTTCCTTCAAAGGAGCCCTTGTTGCATTTAGGCAATATGATGAGAACTCAATCAAAGAAGGAGGGGCTTTAAAGAAACTTTTTGAAGATATGAAGAGTACTGGAGATTCTTACTCTATCAATCATCAGAGAGCAATGAGAATTGGAAGTCTTTTATACCAGCAACCCTTGGAAATCGGTGTGCCTGTTACCTATATCAATTCATTCACCGGAGTTTTTGATATTCAAGCAAGTGTGAAGAGAGGAAACTCCAGAGGTCTTATGTATAGAGATGTAAAATATAAAATGAATGTATTTGCTCAAGGCTCAAGAATGATGATGATTCAAAATCCTTATCATAAAAACTCCTATGGAATCATTCAAGATCGTATCTACGGATCTCATTTCCCAAGAAACTTTGTCATTGGTGTTAATCCTCTAAAAAAAGAATTTAAATTATCTGTTGAAAGACCCTCATATAAAAATCCTTTAATGATGATGATGCATGCCCAAACAACTATTCTCACTAGGTCTCAGTATGTTGATGATAACCAAGATATTTCTAAATACTGTGAGAACTGTAAAACTCAAACTACCCTCTCCTATTCCCCAACATCAGTCAAAAATAGAGTCTTTATGGATCGTGAATGTGATGTGACTGGTTCTTATCTCCATGGTGAATACTTTGACTGTGAAATGCCTTCAAGTAGAGGAAGAGTTCTGTACTATTTGTGGAGGTCCATGATGCCATATAACAAAAGTCCTAAAACATTTGGTAATGGAATTCGAATGGGTATTCGTCAAGTACGTGCATACTTTACATTCTTTCCAAGAGCTGAGAAATGTGGTGCTATGCTCCGATGGTCACAATCTAAAAGCAAGCCTGTCAAAGAAATTGAAATCACAATGCGTGCCACGGCTGGACCAAATGGTGAAAAACTTTTCTTCAGAGGCCGCAAATGGGCCATCACAACCATTGTGAAGGCAAAGGGAGAACCTCAAGATAGAGTTTACAAGATCATCATTGGACATGAGTTCACTCCTGGATATCTCAAGAATACATTTAAACTCAAATTCCAGAGAAAGGGAGTATCGGGAATTATGTCTGACTACTCCATGTGTATGAACTATCAAAACGAATATCCTGATTTCTCTGATGAATTTATGGACTATGAAAAAGATGCTATCATGAAACTCACTGGACAAGCTAAAGTTCAATATGGGCCTAATGAAGACTGTAATTCGTCACCTGGAGAAATTAAAGTATCCTTTGAACATCTCACCACTGAAGAAGCTCGTAATGATATGAAAAACACTTGGTATTACAAAAGTGCATGGAACAAAAGAACCTTCCTTCATGGCAAGGACGAGGTGATCGATTCCCCCAAACAGAAGCATGCTACTTAACAGTATGGGATGCAACAACAGCAAGAAAATACTCATACAAGGTCGATTTCGTAAAGGTACTTCAATCTGAGACGAACAGAAACATATTATTTATAACGAATTTATTTTCAGATGACTGATCGTATGAATGCCATCGTATCTCAATTCCAAAGTATTATGAAAACTGGTCTTCTGCCTTATTGGGACATTGATCCCGAAATCATTCCCTCCTCCAATGCAGAGCCTCACATGAATTTCGATGTTACATTCAAAGAAAATGATAAAATGGTGGATGTCTACATGGAAACTAGTCAAGGAGGACATCATTACGATGAGATTCCTCTCAATTTCAACTGGTATCCTATTATGAGGAATTTGAAATTCACCTCAACTTTGAAACGACTCATGAAATATAAGCTGATTGATGCTTGCACTGTGACAACTGATAGTGTGATGACTCTGGACAATGTGACATATCCATACACACCTACCTCATGCTGGACTCTTGCTTCTGGACATTGTTCTACACATCCAAACTTTGCAGTCTTTACTAAAAAATCATCTGGATCCCATATAGATACCAAGATTTACGTAGGAGGTCATTATGTTGAATTTCAATCAAGTGGTCCAAAGAAAATCAACGTAATGGTTGATGGAGAGGCTGTTATTGTTGGCGAGAAAGAATATGTCCACGAAAAGGACGGTACCCAGATTTTCAAGTATGCCTTGATAAATTAGAAACTATCTAAATAATATAACTAACTTTTTATTTCAATAGGATCTTGAAGTGGGGATCGACCTACAATGTGTATTCCTTCCTCAAGGTATGGGTCACTTATGATGGACATTATATGAATGTGATTCCTGCACCATCTGTCACAGGCCAACACTGTGGTCTTTGTGGAAATTATAACAAAAATAAATATGATGAATTTGAGGGCAAAAATAGTCAGATACTCTCCAATTCAGATCAACTTGTTGAGGAATATAAATGGAAATGCTAAGCACCATCTTGCTACCATATTATGTGTATGACTTATGTTTGGAAATAGTCGCTTATAATTCAATTTTTGAATATTTTAATGAATAAAACATAGAAATACATTCAAACTTGTTTGACTTTTTGTTGAAGGGATTTATTTATTATGATATAGATATTTACATATCATAATATGATTTTAAAGTATGATCAAAACGTTTAATAAATCTCTAAGAGTTGATTAGTATATACTCTAACATGTACAAAAAGTGTTTCACCATTAACTGCATTTTTTCTATAAGATATAAAGTAGAGTGAGGGGCCGATTGGAACGAAATTCACTTTTTAGTCCTTGTACACGGCGTTAACTCGCTAACACAAAAATATAATGAGTATTTTGTTGTCAGGTGTCGATGTTTCTGCTTCTTTCCTCATAATCTGTGTTCTGAGTGTTAATTGGTTGCATTTGATTTACTCTTGTTAAGCTGTTAACGATTCCTCACAATTATTGGGTAATTATTCCATTATTGGGGAGAATTAGCTAACTGTTTCTATTTAGATGAGGGCCTGTATAATACAATAAAAGTAATGACGTTTGTATATTGGGTATTTAATTATTTGTTATAGTTAGGCAATAATTGCAATATATTTTTCATAATGGTAATGTCAAATGTCATGAGCGGACTTTTCACCGAAACGGACGTTTCACCAAAAAGATATTCCGCCAATATATGCAGTTGTATATTTTAATTCAATGATAGTATGATAAATAGATATTGTACATGTGCTATAATATTTCAAGTAACATAAGGTAAATTCACTGCTTCTTTAATGAAGTTATTGAGTTTTTTTTCTCCTTAAGTCAACTGTGCTTCGTCTTCTACTCTAAGATAACTATTTCATTGATAAGTGTTATTGATGTATATCATGCAGAAATGTATGGTCTCTATGGATAATTATATATCCTGGACACTTTAAGCCTCACCCCTGATTGGCGATTTCCTTATTACTAGTGAGTCCCTTTTGTGATTAGAAAACAAGTGATAGTTTTGTCTCCAAAGCATATTCTATTCAACTATTGCATAATAATGCGCTCTAAAAATATAAGTGACTTTTTAAATTTAATAGATTTCTATTGGAATATCTTAATATAGTTGCAATATCCCAAAAAATTCCCTGAGGAATTTTCTTGTAAACAGCTAAATTGTTTTTTAGCATATTTGAATATTAATCTCTCGAAGATCTTTAAGCAATAAATATATTGTTAAATGTTGGCCATACCAAGGTTAATAGAAATACAAGGTTATACATAAACAAGGAATACTGTAACTACTGGAAAGGAAACAAAAATATCGGGCTCACACAAGAAGACTTTTTTTACTGTAACAACAAATAGGAGAAATGACTGGTTGCAGAGCGTTTTTCCGTCAACAAATCATGAGCGCGATTCTGTTTCAGTTGCTAATTTTGCGAGTGCGCTCCTGCTGGTTTTGTAAAGTAATTAGCGCAATCCCGCTCATTACTCAATGAAAAATGAGCGGTGCTCAAAATTAGCTAGTACTGAACTTGAAACTCTTTATGTATGTATGTTACAAAAAAATCCAATTCAAATTTTCCCATTTAAACCTGTTTTTTTCTATTATATAATGGTAAAAAAACATTTTGATACTAAAATCATGTCTCTAGCTTCAATATTAAGGAAGTTATCAGCAATTTATCATCGGAATTTCACGTCATTTTTTGATAGTTTTAAATCTGTTAAATTTATAACCTACACCAAAATCTGTGATTTAATAAAATATGATATTTCAATCAAACATAACAACTTTCTTAAACATCAAGAGAATTGAATGAAATTTTCATGAATTACAGAATGCAGTACTGTATTAAATATCCTAGCTTTTCTTGAGACATAACTTTAACCATCTTTTCTTTTAATCTTTAAAATTATTCTTTAACTTTCATATTTTTCGATGTTATCTCATAAGATGCAGAAAACTGAAAAATTAATCCACATTTATATGAATGAGTGAAAATACAAACAATTTTTTCGGTTTTCTAAAATGGCCCTCCCGCTCATTATTCAAAACAATGAGCACGCTTCCCCTATCGCTCAAGAATTTTGAGTGGAGCTCTAAAGAGCCATTGAAGGATGGGTATAATATTTTTTATTATTTTTTCCTGAAGTGAATAGTAATTTATTTATGAAAACAATCAACCTTCAATGTAATTTAACATGAAAATTATTTGTTTTGTTGCCTTTACAGAATAAAACAATAAAAATGATTAGGCGAATAATTTTTTGGATAAACGTCCGTTTCGGTGAAAAGTCCGCTCATGACATTTGACATTACCATTATGAAAAATATATTGCAATTATTGCCTAACTATAACAAATAATTAAATACCCAATATACAAACGTCATTACTTTTATTGTATTATACAGACCCTCATCTAAATAGAAACAGTTAGCTAATTCTCCCCAATAATGGAATAATTACCCAATAATTGTGAGGAATCGTTAACAGCTTAACAAGAGTAAATCAAATGCAACCAATTAACACTCAGAACACAGATTATGAGGAAAGAAGCAGAAACATCGACACCTGACAACAAAATACTCATTATATTTTTGTGTTAGCGAGTTAACGCCGTGTACAAGGACTAAAAAGTGAATTTCGTTCCAATCGGCCCCTCACTCTACTTTATATCTTATAGAAAAAATGCAGTTAATGGTGAAACACTTTTTTGTACATGTTAGAGTATATACTAATCAACTCTTAGAGATTTATTAAACGTTTTGATCATACTTTAAAATCATATTATGATATGTAAATATCTATATCATGATAAATAAATCCCTTCAACAAAAAGTCAAACAAGTTTGAATGTATTTCTATGTTTTATTCATTAAAATATTCAAAAAATTGAATTATAAGCGACTATTTCCAAACATAAGTCATACACATAATATGGTAGCAAGATGGTGCTTAGCATTTCCATTTATATTCCTCAACAAGTTGATCTGAATTGGAGAGTATCTGACTATTTTTGCCCTCAAATTCATCATATTTATTTTTGTTATAATTTCCACAAAGACCACAGTGTTGGCCTGTGACAGATGGTGCAGGAATCACATTCATATAATGTCCATCATAAGTGACCCATACCTTGAGGAAGGAATACACATTGTAGGTCGATCCCCACTTCAAGATCCTATTGAAATAAAAAGTTAGTTATATTATTTAGATAGTTTCTAATTTATCAAGGCATACTTGAAAATCTGGGTACCGTCCTTTTCGTGGACATATTCTTTCTCGCCAACAATAACAGCCTCTCCATCAACCATTACGTTGATTTTCTTTGGACCACTTGATTGAAATTCAACATAATGACCTCCTACGTAAATCTTGGTATCTATATGGGATCCAGATGATTTTTTAGTAAAGACTGCAAAGTTTGGATGTGTAGAACAATGTCCAGAAGCAAGAGTCCAGCATGAGGTAGGTGTGTATGGATATGTCACATTGTCCAGAGTCATCACACTATCAGTTGTCACAGTGCAAGCATCAATCAGCTTATATTTCATGAGTCGTTTCAAAGTTGAGGTGAATTTCAAATTCCTCATAATAGGATACCAGTTGAAATTGAGAGGAATCTCATCGTAATGATGTCCTCCTTGACTAGTTTCCATGTAGACATCCACCATTTTATCATTTTCTTTGAATGTAACATCGAAATTCATGTGAGGCTCTGCATTGGAGGAGGGAATGATTTCGGGATCAATGTCCCAATAAGGCAGAAGACCAGTTTTCATAATACTTTGGAATTGAGATACGATGGCATTCATACGATCAGTCATCTGAAAATAAATTCGTTATAAATAATATGTTTCTGTTCGTCTCAGATTGAAGTACCTTTACGAAATCGACCTTGTATGAGTATTTTCTTGCTGTTGTTGCATCCCATACTGTTAAGTAGCATGCTTCTGTTTGGGGAATCGATCACCTCGTCCTTGCCATGAAGGAAGGTTCTTTTGTTCCATGCACTTTTTGTAATACCAAGTGTTTTTCATATCATTACGAGCTTCTTCAGTGGTGAGATGTTCAAAGGATACTTTAATTTCTCCAGGTGACGAATTACAGTCTTCATTAGGCCCATATTGAACTTTAGCTTGTCCAGTGAGTTTCATGATAGCATCTTTTTCATAGTCCATAAATTCATCAGAGAAATCAGGATATTCGTTTTGATAGTTCATACACATGGAGTAGTCAGACATAATTCCCGATACTCCCTTTCTCTGGAATTTGAGTTTAAATGTATTCTTGAGATATCCAGGAGTGAACTCATGTCCAATGATGATCTTGTAAACTCTATCTTGAGGTTCTCCCTTTGCCTTCACAATGGTTGTGATGGCCCATTTGCGGCCTCTGAAGAAAAGTTTTTCACCATTTGGTCCAGCCGTGGCACGCATTGTGATTTCAATTTCTTTGACAGGCTTGCTTTTAGATTGTGACCATCGGAGCATAGCACCACATTTCTCAGCTCTTGGAAAGAATGTAAAGTATGCACGTACTTGACGAATACCCATTCGAATTCCATTACCAAATGTTTTAGGACTTTTGTTATATGGCATCATGGACCTCCACAAATAGTACAGAACTCTTCCTCTACTTGAAGGCATTTCACAGTCAAAGTATTCACCATGGAGATAAGAACCAGTCACATCACATTCACGATCCATAAAGACTCTATTTTTGACTGATGTTGGGGAATAGGAGAGGGTAGTTCGAGTTTTACAGTTCTCACAGTATTTAGAAATATCTTGGTTATCATCAACATACTGAGACCTAGTGAGAATAGTTGTTTGGGCATGCATCATCATCATTAAAGGATTTTTATATGAGGGTCTTTCAACAGATAATTTAAATTCTTTTTTTAGAGGATTAACACCAATGACAAAGTTTCTTGGGAAATGAGATCCGTAGATACGATCTTGAATGATTCCATAGGAGTTTTTATGATAAGGATTTTGAATCATCATCATTCTTGAGCCTTGAGCAAATACATTCATTTTATATTTTACATCTCTATACATAAGACCTCTGGAGTTTCCTCTCTTCACACTTGCTTGAATATCAAAAACTCCGGTGAATGAATTGATATAGGTAACAGGCACACCGATTTCCAAGGGTTGCTGGTATAAAAGACTTCCAATTCTCATTGCTCTCTGATGATTGATAGAGTAAGAATCTCCAGTACTCTTCATATCTTCAAAAGTTTCTTTAAAGCCCCTCCTTCTTTGATTGAGTTCTCATCATATTGCCTAAATGCAACAAGGGCTCCTTTGAAGGAAAGCATGAATTCAACTCTGATGGGCTGGTCAGGGCGAGCTTTAATGTCCATGTCTGACATAAGGATTTTCTGCAGTTCGTCAACTTTCCAAACATCATTGCTCATAGTCTTAAACTTACGAACGATTGCTTTTGATAAGCCTTCAATACGAAGATGCACACACATTGCATTTGCAGAATATCCTCCGTAGAGAGAAGTATCAATACACATTGCCACAACCAAAGGCATAGTTGATTTGTGAGATCCAACAATCCAGTAATTGTAGCTACCACTATATTCATACTTCTTTTGATAGAACTGACGGCTATAGGTTTTTGAGACACCAATGCCATAACTAGTTTCAAAGTCGCTGTATTGCTTTAGAAACTTCATAAAGTATTTGGCAAGGGATGACACTTTTTGTTTGCAAGGATCGATGTTGAGGGAATATTTTTCAAATAGAGTGAAGGCAAAATTAATTACTTCATAGTCGTGTTCTTTATAAAGGACAGCAAGAATGGTATTAAAATGAGTGGTAGAAGGATTTGCTTCCATAAAGTAGGATAAAGCAGTTACACGGAGCTCATGAGAGTTTGTTGTGTCTGCAAAAATGGGCAAAATATACTCTGCTCCCTTTCCATTATAAATGGCTCCCCAAACAGCAGCCTGAAATGCAAGCGAACGAATATGTCCACATTTTATGTCAGTTTCTCCATAGATCAAGGGCTTCAGCTTCTCAGCCAAATTTCCATAACGGAGATTAAACAGCATACTGACATACTGGACTTGCTTACCATGGTCAGAAGAAGCTAAATACAAGGAATAAAAAAATTAACAGGTTGGTTCCAAAATTAAGAGTATTCGGATAGCTTACAAAGGATTTTTGTAAATATTTATCGGTGTATTTATCAACCACTGAAGTAAAGCATTCCTTGGAGGCAGGAGAATGAGGAACACCTGCATGTTCACAGGTTACTCTTGCCAAGTGTCCAATGACCAAAGGAATTGTATCCTTCAAAAGCTGATGTCCTTCATGATCATACAATTTTTCGTACTCCTCCAAAAGCTGCTTAGAGGGTGACGAATATGAAATGGAACTGCTGTCAGAACTCTAACTGCATCCCTATAGTTGTCAAACTTATTTTCCATAACCATGTCACGAATAAGCATGGCTGACGCACTTGTACCCAAACTTCCCAATAATTCATTGAATAAATTATATTTACGAACACCTTCTTCTGATTTATCAGCTTGAACTCCCTCAGATACCGACTTGAAAGTAAGTTTAATTGTAAATCTGTATGATGTAGGTATACATATAATATCTAGGTACATACCTTCAATGTGTCGTAGTCCATTTCAGCCATGGCTGGATAAATATTATTCATTCCATAGTAGTGGGCTTGAGAAATATATGTCTCATCAGTGGACATGTCGTTGAAAATATATGAGACTTTGTCTAGTCTTTTCTTAACAAATTCGACAAGATTAGACATTTTGTCCTCAAAAAATTCTCCGGAAGGCAGGTTTTTTTCTCTAGCCTTCAAATCTCTTTCACTCTTCCAAGTATAGTCCTTGTCTTCAAATTCATACTTAAGATCAGTTACTGTCTCACCACTCACCACAATATCTCCAGAGGAACTTTGAACTTTTCTCAAAAAGGATGTTGAACTAAGGAAAAAAAAGATGTAGAACTTAATTGTTGTTTCATAATTCTGCTACTCAAGTCAAATCCTTACTTGGAGTGAGCTATGAATGAAACTCCTTCATTTCCAAAGAATTGAGCTACAACAGATGATGATCCTACAATGGCCTTGGGACTAAATCTATCTCCTTTCTTTTCATACATAAATACAGTATTAGAGGCTGAGTAAAGACCATTAGGATTTTCTCTGCTCTCAGGGTGATCTGGATCAATGTTACAGCGATGACCATTCCAGTCATCAACTAAAACATGAACCCTATTTTTGCAGTCTTTAGTGTGACTCACAGATTTAATAATCTTGTCATGAGTGACAGAGTACAGAGTCTCACAATCTCCAAAAATAGAGGCCTAAGAATATATTTATATCATTTCTGTAATGCAATTTTTTATTTATCGTGCTAACCTCCTCAGACTTAAATCCATGTCCATGATCCTTGATTTTATCCATGTTCAATTGAAACTTTTGAACAAGACCCTTGACGATATTTCTTTGAAAGATGGTCGATTTTGGACTAAGAGTCAATGATGAAAAAGACCATGTGAATCTAACTTCACTTCGAATGAAGGTAACTCCCGATTAACAGAAATGAAATTAGTACTACCAAAGGGATGTTCTCCAGCCTCATGCTTTCCGTTAAATTGAGAAAATATCATATCCGAGATCTACATATAGCAAAAGCATTTCAAAATGATTATTCTTCTTATTTTAAGAAAACATACCCCAAATTTGATAGAGTCTCCGTGAACTTGCATTCTCATTGTGTATTTGTAAGAATATCCAGATGAGTGAGGAGCATGATCCATGGTTCCAACAACAGCTGAAGATTCCGTGTCAAAGATATATTCCATTCCATCTTCAAAGATGTTCCCACTTACCACACCTAAATCATAGAATAAATTGATTGATTTGCTACATGTATAATGTCAGGATCCTTACCAATGACCAAAATAAATGTATGAACAACGAACTTCATCTTGATCAGAGAAGCTATTCCTCAATGTTCTTCATTTGAGAAAGTACCTAGTTTTTATACACAAAAATAAGTGAACTTTGACACTGTTTTTGAAGAAGAAGAAAAAAAATATAGGAGTTGATCCTTCTTTGGTAAAAAAAAAAGTACTTATTGCTGCATATATATACTCATCTACATACAAAATATGTTTACATGTTTACACTGTTACTTAAGAAGTCTATAATTACTCATTCCTTCAAAATTCTGTGTCATATAGCATTTTATAACAAACATAGTAATTATGATTCAATTTAATCTCAAAATTTTGTGCAATATTTTTAATTCATTTTGAATTGAATTTTACTCCACATATATGTTTCTTAGCATATTACAGAGCTCTATAAATAGATTTAATTAGAGACTAAGGAAATTGTCGGTATACAACAGCAGTATTAATTGTTTCTCTCACAGAAGAGTGTATAGGCCATAGAGTCAAAAGAATTATTCAAAGTTCTTTCATTTAGTCCTTTTAAACTTTAAATTGATATATATATATATATATATAAATTGTCTTAAGGCGTCAACGCTTAATACGGATTTTTTTGTAGGGAAATTGACGAAAAATAGAGTATTTTTTAATGATCTTTGTACGACGGATTTTTGTTATAGTGGATGAATGACCGGAGTAATTATTCGCCGGCTATCCATTTTTATGGGTATTTTTTAGCTTAATATTCCCAATAGGAGTCCTATTACCCAATTTTATATCATCCTTATTTACATCTTACCTATAAAATATCTTACTCAATATATTTAACAAATGTATATCTTTTTTTTAGGAGATACCGAGAATCGAAATTGTTATATAGAGAATAACTTCTCCCAAATGTGTAAAAATGACAAAACTAACAAAATTGTACTGAATTAAATCATTTTACGTTATTATTTATGTACAATTTGACAATTAAATTTTGATGCTTGAATATTTTTTTCCAAACAAGTTATTAAAATGAGTTTCACTAAGTATTCAAGTAGTTTTTTTTCGATCTTTTAAGCTACTTACAAAAGTGACATGTAAAATATTTTTAAATCTTACAAACGTATGAGCAATCACTTTTATTAACAGATCCTGTCAAAGGCAAGAATAATTTTACACTGTTAAATCTTTTAATACATATTTCACAAAAAATTGGAGATTTGATGGATGATAGACATGAGTATCAAGGTATAAAAATGATGGAAGATTTTTACTTTCAGATAAAAAAATACTTCATAGACTAAATATAATACTTGAACTATTTCACGCTTTTTCCGTTCATTTTTTTTTTTCTAAAATGAAACGATGAGCACGTAATCATTTTTTGTGCAAATTCATTTGGCTTAGAAGAAAATGTTTCTCCGCGAGATTGGAGTAACATATCACAGATAACTGTCCTTTGTCATTTTTACTCGATGCGCATGCAAATTTTTGTTATCTTTGCAGAATTCAATGAGGCTGGGATTTATTTATAGAGTAATGCATCAAAATGTAATTGTTATATGAGGGTAATGTATATTTTTTTAGCTAACTAAATTTCAACAAAATATATCCTAGGTCTTCGTATTGCCATATTGTTTTTAGTT
>NW_027295757.1:0-1611 GCF_016086655.4 Lepeophtheirus salmonis | reverse complement strand
CAGTTGATTTTACCAAATTTGACATTTTTTTCTTTTACGGTCGACTTTCTATGGGTCAAAGTTTTGTCTGTAGGCGCTTTTACCTACTGCCATTTACAATATTTTTATATATATCTCCTTTAAAATATTAATATATTTCCATAAAATTTAATATAAGAAAATTTACTCCGTTTAAAGATTATTGATAAAAAATAACTTTGGTAATATATTAGCAGAAAGTCCTATTATATATATATATTTTTGGCAGTTGGTGTAACTTTATTCAGAACCAATATATAAACTTTTCAAAAAACCAACGGCTTAGCACAACAAATAAAAAAATAAAAAATAGCGTAAAAAACAAATATATAAATAAAAAAATAAATAAAAAAATTGAAACTAAATATAAATATAAAAACAAACAGATGAATAATTAAAAATGAAATAACGTAAGTGTCATAGTCTTTGCATATATTAACCATCTGATATCGATCTGCCATTCCACTCGATCTAGAATTGAGGATTGACATCAGAATATTGGGTATATTTAATAATTATGTTGACCTTTCCTTCCCTCTTCCCACAATAGTGTCCAAAAAATTCCTCTCCATCACATTTATGTACGTCGATTTCAGATATTTTTTAAATACAATAGATTCCACTAGAACATAGCTTCAAATTTAAAAAAAAATGCAAATACTTTCTTGCCGTAATAGTTTTATTCATTCAATCTTATAATATTTTCGATGTCTTACTCTATATTATTCCGTAGATCTGACTAATTTTAAGTTACTTATCAAGAATCTATTTTTACAAAGTTTTTAACATTCAATGGATGGATGGTTAAGTTTAAATCATTAAATTAATTCAACTAAAAGCTACTTTTCAATACAAATTTGAATACGTATTTTACATACAACAGATTAAAAGAAAATCAGTTTATTACGCATTAAATAATCAACAATTGAAATTATGTCTGGATAGATTGAAAATTTATATAAATACAGGGGCGCAGGATGAGGTAGGGATTTATATCCCCTCAAAAAAGAGAGAAAATTATTTTCAGTTACAAAAACGTAAAGAAACTCACAGGACAAATTGTGAGTACTATTATGAAATACTAAGATAAGACTATGATAGGCCATTAATATATACAATAGGTATATTATTTTGAATATGCACTCTTAAAATAACTAAGATAAAAATTAAGCATAAACTCCCCGTGCCGTACATTGTAATCCCTAAAGAGACCCTAAGATAAGAGGCGAAATACATATAAATAGGGGGAAAAATATATCATTGAATAATAATTCGAATAAAATTGTTTACTTGCGCAATGTTCATCCTTTGACTCGTGTTATTGTTAGGTAAATGATGTAATTAAAGTTGCTGAAAAGTTGCTAGATTTATCATACGTGGAGAGAACAACCGCTCAGCATTTGAAGAATAAAACATATCTCAGATGCTCAATGCACTGGGCTTGGAAAAGGAGTAAATCAAACTGAGTCTTTTTGAACTGTTACCCAAATTTATCACCAGAAAGAACTACAGTAATCTTCCAAATATGACTCGAAAGTCGGGTATTTACAAAGAAGACTAAAGTGGAGCTTCAGATGTGAAAAATAGGGTGGG
>NW_027295756.1:0-3536 GCF_016086655.4 Lepeophtheirus salmonis | reverse complement strand
AAAAGGGCAACAATTGGTTTTCTTCAGATCTGTTTCTCTTGGAATGGATCTCAGCCAGCCTGTATCAAATCTGGGGCTTCTTTGTTTGTTTGTTTTGTCATAGCCCGTTCTACACCCTGGAGCAAAATTTAATCAAGATGGCGTCCACAAAGTAACTATTAATTATTAGTTTTTACTTATTATGTTACCAAACACGTTGTATTGTTTTTTTTTCAATGGCCCCATGTTGCACGCGTATTTGAGTTCATGTTTCAGCGTGCCCATCCTGCTTACAGGAGTCCTTTGAGATAACAATTGAAATATTAACCGCGTATAATACTAAAAATTATATTATTAATAGTAACAGTAGGTAAATTTTGACGTCACTATTAAAAAGCGTGGTACATTGTATTAGTTTTAATTTTGGTTAAATGAATTTTTTTGTTTTTATTAGCGTGTGCTCTAAAGATGAAGAAGTACTTTCAATAATTCCAACATATTTTTTGTAACCCATATTAGTTATTATTATTATTTAATTTCACATGAGGACAGAACTCATTATTGAAGACAAAAATGTGTATTGAGTGTTAAGTGTTGAGTATTCTCACAAACAACGGAGAGTAACACCGAAAAGTTATTGGTGAGCTATCTTTAATATAATTAAAGAAGCAATTGTCTTTTTAGCTGAGGCTTTATACTCCGGGCTTTGACGGGTACTTCCACTAGTAAAATTTTAAGGAATAGTAAATTGGAGTACTTGCAACTGCCCTGTTTACACTGACTGAGTGTTACAAAATTTCCCTCACTCTGTTGATATAATTTAATTTTCATTTGTATTTTGTACATAAATCAGAGTAGGATTTTTTTCGTATAAATAATACTAATGTTCCTGTAAAAAGTGTCTTATTCCTCCACGCCATTTCTTCTTCTCATTTGTCTCTCAGTCATCCTGGATCTCTCCACCTATAAATAAAGTTTGTGTCCACAACATAAAACAATGAAAAACTTTATTTTTTGACTGAATATTTACAAAAATAATCATACTAAAAGTTTTTTTCAATATCTTGAAGGAAAGTTGAAAAAAAATTGGCAACTGATTTTCACAATCATTTGCATTACCATGCATGTAGTTGTGATGTAAATTTTATAATTTTAAGCTTTTTTTGATGTTCGAGAGAAGGGGACTATTGAAACCGTTCCGTGTTTCAAACCTACAAGTTATACCCTATGTTCTACTTTGATGGAAAATATATAATTTGTTCTACTTAAGATAGAGAGGTGCAACTATTTCCTGCAAGTCTTATTATCTAAAACAACCACAACTTCATAAAATTTGATAACAACGGAGCTGAATTTATTTACTAATGCCAGTTCACGATCGATATGTTATGTAATCAACTACAAAATGGCGTTTATATTTTGAGTATACGTAATATATTAAAAGAAATTATGGGAATATAAATAATTTTTATAATTTAGTTAGTATCTTTTTTAGCTATTTGAAAAAAGTATATTAAAAAACCTATCACATATTCATTGTTAGAAGCTAATCATCAACTCAAAGACTGATCAATCTAAGTTATGGAAACATTCAATATTCAAATTCAGCCACCCTATGACTCAAAAATTCAAATCTCCTGAGATTGTAGGAACCTATGCAATGGATTGTGTGAGAGAATGGCAAGAAAGGATGGATTCCTTTGTCAAGTATTTGACTGAATACTGGGGAAAACAATGCCTGGAAAAAACTCCACCGGACTTAAAGCAAGGTCGTGTTATTCTGGGAGGTGATAACTTTTATAATGAAGGAATTAAGCCATTGTTGAGTATGATAGCTAAGGAATATCCAATTGTATAATTTTTAAAGGAACATTTTCTTGTTATATTTAGAATGGATTCATCATCATCAGTCGGAATGGTCGCATTCAGACTTTGTTGTCTTACGGGGTAGTTTTCTATCAAAGATGATGCGAACACCTTATGAAAAAGTTGGATATTAAAAACCTAAAAGCCGAACAAACCAGTACACATATTACAATTGTATTTTTTAAATGGGGTTATAGAATTTGAAGACTATCTCACTCAAAAATCAACCTCTAATTTGAATGATATCGTTAATACAAATCAACAAAATCATGTTGTTTATCAGAGAGAAATTGATGGATACAATATTTTATACGGAGCTGAAGTAGATGCTGTAATGCATGATAGAGCAACTCCTCTTCGTCTGAAGGATTGTGTCGAATTTAAGGTCAACCTCGAAATAACAAGTAATCAACATTATAAAATTTTTGCAAAGAGAAGTTTTTACACTGGTGGACTCAGTCCTATTTGGTAGGGATTCCTACAATTATATGAGGCTTTAGAAATCATAATGGAATTGTTAGGAAAATAGAAAAAATTTTCCGTTCAACTTGTCAGAGGGAATGGAATGGAGGCAAGACGTGTGCAAAGCCTTCTGGCAAATTTACTGAAATCGTTATGGAATGAAATGATTGTCAAATCAATCTGGTGTATAACATTTCATGGAAACCAATTGGAGCCGTAATACAGGTGTATGAAACAAACTGCCCTATCCCATATTTTACCATCTTGGTATACTAAAAAAATATTTTAACAGCTTGTAAATGTTAAAATCCCAACGTCAAATCAATGTTAAAGTATCACCAAAGTTAGAATTAAAATATTTACTCTTCTTAGGATTCTATTCTTATTTGAAGTGCATCTAAATGCATTCATATTACTAAATGTACAGTTTTCATTAATGCATATGATTTTACCTTGTGCATAATTTTTGGAATTTATAGAAATGTGTTTAATGTTGCTTAGAAAATAAAAAATAATTTCACACTCAATTAAAAATACTTTAAAAATTACAACTCTAGGTATAAGTCAAGAACATGGTCCTGAAGAGGTTGGTAAGTGTAAGAGTGCACATTAAGGTGTCCCATAAAATCAAAAGTAATTTTTCAAAAATGCATACCCCCATTTTTTTATTTGATCTCAGCTACTCAAATATGAAAAAAAAACTTCTCTAAGACAACCGACGAGAGAGCTTAAAGTCAATTTAATTACTTGATCATAGGGTGGACTATGAAATTTAAATTCAAATAAAGATTACACAAAAAGTACTTATCGTAGATGTTTTTAACTCATTTGACTATTAGTAAATAGATATATGTTTATTTTGAAAAAAAACTTTAATTTGAAGTATCTCCAATTAATTCAGTAATACGTCTTTGAACTTCGTTGGTCCACCCTATTCTTTATAAAGTGATGATGTTGAGTTTATGTTTAAGAATCGAAAAATAATAGGACTTTATTTCATATATTAGTGTTTTACTTAATAACACAATAAATTAATATTTATGGACATGTTTCTTTGAAGTGCTTTTATTGAACAAAACGTAGTAGAAATTGCTTTAGTTCCTCATCCGCGGTATTTAAAACTACTAAATTGCCCTCTTAGCCGTATCATTAGACAATTTTTTTCGGCTTCAATGTAAGTAAAATTACTATCTCTTATAGCAGCTCTGCTTCAAATTACTGTATGGTAA
>NW_027295755.1:0-676 GCF_016086655.4 Lepeophtheirus salmonis | reverse complement strand
TCCATCGACACTGTATGTGTGTGTGTGGGGGGGGAGATGTATTTGAACACATCTGCCGTCTGTTTGTTAATGCCTATAATCAGAATTCTTCTTTTAGTTAAAGAACTCATACATTTTCAACGTTCAGCGTCCACACTCACTTACATCTTGCTCTGTGACCTTATTCTTCCCATTGATAACAAATGTTTTACAGTTAAGTTAGTGTTCTTTGAGAAGCAATGTTGCATCAGAACCAACAATAAACTAGAACCATTTTGTTAGATCAATCTTTGCTACTATATATTTTTTTTAAATACAAATATAATATACACATGATATTTAAGACCTTGGAATCATTAATTTTTAAAAAGAATCTGTTTTGAAAGATACTTTTGTATAAAATATTTTTTTAAATGCTCAGAAATGAATCTGGCTTCATGATGAAGCTTAATTTTAGAATATGTCAAGATAATACGTTTTTGCAATTTAAGGATATGGTTATTTAACAGTGAGCTGTCAATGCTATGAGATTCAAGTTCCTTAAGTATATAGAATTTATAAACTCACATTTCGTCTAATATCCAATTGATGAGAATCGCTTCTGCAGATTCGAAAGCTTTATTGACCTTTGATTTAATAATACCAAAGGAAGATTGAGTAAAACCCGGATCACTATCCACACTCGTATACTAGTTTC
>NW_027295754.1:0-487 GCF_016086655.4 Lepeophtheirus salmonis | reverse complement strand
TCTTCGTTGGTATAATTATTTAATGTAAAACATATTCTATTTGAACGGACCATTTTACAAAAAGAAAAGGAAAACTATATATATTGAATGTGTGTGTGATTATTTGAAAGGCAATTGGCTTAGTATTACCCAATTGCCGCGTGCGTGGTTCTTTATACTCTTTTCTTATCTATTTCCCGGCAGCTTTTTAATTTTTTTGCAACATGTTATGTAATATCTATTAAGTATCATTAAGAGAGTTATATTTACTCCCGCCGTTTACCCCTCACAGTTTCAGTCATGGTTTGGAAGAGGAAATATAAACGTCGTTATGGACGGTTTAGACGTTCATACAGAAAGAAGAAAATCCCCCGTGGCCGATTTTATCGAAAGAGGAACCCGATGCATAGAAAGCCTTCGGAATTTTTTACATATATTAATAGAATGTTGCTCGACGACATTACGGACCTAGAATTAGATCATAAAAAAGGAAATATCGAATTACACC
>NW_027295753.1:0-1331 GCF_016086655.4 Lepeophtheirus salmonis | reverse complement strand
GGCTTATAGACAGTAAGTTTAAAATTTCATCAATTATAAAAACCAATATATTTTTTTCCGTCTGTCTGCAAGAATTTGTCACAAGCTTATCAAATGATTGCAACCACTTAATTTCATATACTAGAAAATTGTATTTTCAAGTGAATCCGATTTAGCATAGAACATATTCAAATTACTTCCTTTCAAGTAGAAATGGTGACAGATCTGCAACTGCCAATGATTTACTTATGCTTTGTTACCTAAAATGTTTCTTTTGCTATACGTCAGTATCCACCTTTATTTTATTCTTCTAAAAATACACTAAATTCTCTTGGGAACCATACAGCAACTACGTTTGAAATGGGATTCCATAGTATATCCTTCTTATTATATCCAAAATGTGGCGTCTTTCAATCGAAGATAACCAAATGATTTCATACAAATTCAATTAACTCTGCCTTTTTCATGAACTCCGATTTAACATCAATACCCTTTCCGCCACAATGGAATAGTTGTAGCAGTTTAAATAATTTTTGAAGGTAATTTACTATCCTCCTTTGAAGATTGAAATTTTGCCATTCTTGACACCCAATGTGAGCAAAGAGTTTAACGATGTCCAATTTGAGTCATGAAAATTTAATAGTCCATTTAATTCCTAAATTATTTACTAATATTTACTCCACGATTAATATCCCCAGTTTCCAAATGCCGATAGGGAGTACGGATGTCTTTTTCATTGTTCATAATTAGGCCTGATATATTAATACATTTTTTAACGAAATTTAAAATGTATTTGGTTCTTTTTATAAGTTGACTTTCAGAGTTTCTTTCTACCATTATTAAATGTTATCTACTTATAAATCTAACAAAAAAAAATCTTTCCGAAGTCAACACCGAAACCATATATTTTCGAAGTAGAAAACAATTTATGATCTCAATAGCAGCAACAAATAATAATATAGGGCATCCCTGCCTACAACTCTTACTATGAGTTATGAGATTGTTCCTATATCGATCAATCTCTATTGTAGATGATCCGTTATCTAATAAAGATGGGATGGGGTTAAAATAGTTTTAGGTAACAGTTTTTTTAAGCCTCTGAGAAGAAAAATATGTTGTATGGTATCAAATGATTTACTGAAATACAAAGCAATTAAGACAGCATGAACATTCCTCTGCCTAGTTGATTCCAGAACTGTTTGAATATTTCTAGAAATATCGGCGATGCGTCTGGTTTTTTCAAAAAACATTTTTGCTCAACTCCAAATCTTTTATTGAGGAAAGGCTCGACTTGCTTTGGTAGAACTCCAGCCAATATTCTGTAAGATTAGCTGAGGATGGTTAAGAGACCC
>NW_027295752.1:0-2588 GCF_016086655.4 Lepeophtheirus salmonis | reverse complement strand
ATGGTGTCCAAAATTAAAAAATTTGATTTGGAACTTGTCTGAATTTATGAATTTTCGGCATTTTTTTATAGAGTTTTTAATCTTTACTAACCTCTTTATTCGATCTTTTAATGAAAATATTTTATATTAAAAAAATCTCAAATATAACGCACTATGTCTATATAAAATACACGAACATAAACCCCTCTTCGATGTGTCCGATGATGCGTAAGTTACCCTATATAAAATAAAAAATAAAAAGTCCAACATCTTTTAATACAGGGGTCGCCAAACTACGACTCACGGGCCACATCCGGCACCACATGGCCTTTCGATGGGGCTCCCAACTCCTTTGCCCTCTTACTATATAAACTGGCACTTTGGGTATGGATTGTTGAAATTATTTTGTATTGTACGAGTTTCATCTCATAGAATATACTTACTTATATTTCTAAACAGAGTAAGATTCAGATGAGTTTAATATTATTATTGAAATCCCTTTTTAGTGGACGTAAGAAGTTGCTCCTCAAAGTGCTGATCAGTTATCCTCATATCTTAGGTTTATTTTCCTTGGCTAAAAATCCATTTTGCCGGTGCTGAGGTTGGAGGGATGGTGGCATATTTAGAAGAAACAACTACCAGATAGACTCAGTGTGTTTATATAATGTACATATGGATCTGAATAAAATAAACAAACCCCTAAAAAGCGGTTATCGGTGATAACAGCAGCAGCAAGAGCGAAAGGATGACAGTTCAAAGTTTTAAAAAGATTGAAAAACTATTTTATCGTTATGACCAACTTTATAAACAAGTTATATACTATAAACTATTCATATTTTTTTAAATTTGTTTAACTAATCAATAATATGAATTACTGTAGTTCAGTTTTCTTTTTCAGTCTATATAAATCATAAAATAAGTTTAAGAAATAAAAATGTCAGTAAGATTGACCAAATTTCGGAGAAAAGTAACCTAACTTTAAGATCCCACCAGGAGTTATGATAAAAAAGCTTAGCATTTTTTGGCAAAGTGATCTTCCCATTTATGTAAAACATGTTGCCAAATTTTCATATTCATAGGAGTTGGCAATTTCAAATTTTCAAAATAGTTAAGTACCAAATTTCAAGAGTTTAGCTCTTTTGGATCAAAAAATATAAAAGAAAAAGTAGCGTCCGGTAAAAAGACATTAAAGTGACATTGAAAATTTAGGTCTGAGACGAGTATCTATATCTCAGGAAAGACTCATAATTATGTGCTGAAATTTGGCACACTTAACTTACGCATGAATTTGAGATTGAGTCCCAAAAATCAAACAAATCTGAAAGGGTCGGGTGACGTGCCTTCGCTGATTTGAGTAGGAATGCCCCTACATTCACAAGAAAGTAGACCATTTCCATAAACGAATGAGCCCACGCCCAAATCGGTGAAACTTTAGCCGTAACTTTTCGTTTTTATAAATTATAGGGAAAACCGGCAAATCCACTGACCATTATAGTTCAAACTTATCTAATCGAAAAGTATTAATTACTCGTAAGTATTTTTTTGGCATTTTTGTAAGAAAAAAGATTCTTGCATGTGATCTTTTTCTGTTTTTGTTCATTATATAAAAGGTCGTCGAGGTGTTAACTTCTTCCTCTAATGGATGTATTCTCCTTAATCTTTCGTGTAAATTGTTTTAAAACTGCATCTATAAAATGAATATATACAAGTTTAAATATAATTATGATATTCTCCTCTTTCAAAGAACTAGTTCATTTTATCCTCCCAAAATCATATTACAGGCAGCTGATATTTACATGGGTCTTAATTCAGTAGTACCTAGGTTATTAGAAATACAACATTATACCATAACGCGTGTACGACTGATGTTTGACTTCCACCACGCTTTTTAAGATATACGGCATAGAGTATGAGTGGTTGCGTGTTTTGTAAAAATCTGGCTTTCTTGCCCAGCAGTCTATAATACATCACATTGAAAGTTTTTGCAAGCTCAATTACATTTTGGCCTAACGTTGTATTTCTATTAACCTTGAGTAGTATTATATTTTTTGCTCCCGCCTTCTCTTCAAGCTCTTTTTTTCCTTACAAAAATGACAATTCTACTCATGAGCAAGGAAAAGGTTAGGAAAATTTTGAAGATCACTCTCTTTTTGTAGTTATAACCTGAAAAGGTGTTTTTTATTTACCAAAGATGTCATCATTATTCTTTTATTCTTCAAGTGAAAACAATAAGTATTAAATAACCACAAGTGCGTGAAAGACGATAGACAACTTTGAGGATTTGTATTTCATAGTATATGAATATCTGAGCATAGCTGTCATGACGTTCCATTAGATTAGCTTCGAGCAGATATGAGATGGAAGGAATAAACAAAAGTCCCACTCCTTACCAAACAATGGTATAGACAGGAATTACTTCAATGTCAATCCTCAACTCTACTCTAAGTTTAACAAGGACTTACACTAATAAGTCCACAACGCACGAGTCATGACTTTATACCTACTTCAATTCTCTCTTCAAGAATAGACCAATAATGACAATAGATTTTGAAAATAAGAACGTATATTCAGGTAGCAACTACAAAAAGCCGGACCATCTTCTATTACAG
>NW_027295751.1:0-3253 GCF_016086655.4 Lepeophtheirus salmonis | reverse complement strand
AATGATCGGTAGCGCCCTCTACTTTGTGAATATACTTAATATATATAAAATAATGCCGATTTTTTTTTCTGGAAGGGGGAGTCATTTAAGGGGGCTTATTCTATGCCACAAACACTCCTTTTAGCTCAAGGTGACTACATAAGGGGTTGAATTATAAATAAAAAGTGACTGGCGTCTTAAAAGGAAACTGTACGAGTAATGATGTTTTGAAATTTATTCAAAATCAAAAAAGTTATGGGCAAAAAAGAAATCGGTGATAATTGCAGTTTCGTTTTTCCATATGCAAAAAAATGAAATTCCAATTGAATATTGCATTTGTAGATAAAATAAACATTGTAGAAATTTGTCTGGAGGTTCGTTTGCACATAAATATGACACATAAAAATAGATTTTTAAGTGAAATATATGTCCTTTTTTGCATTTTTTTTCGTCATCGTAGTAATCAGACAGATAGATAACTTTGTAGTGTTACTTTAGATTATAAGTAAAGCAGGGCTGTTTGGTCAAATAAATTACTGTTTTGAGATTAGAAAAGGAAAACAGTTGGTCTAATTTCTCAAAAAAGGTTCAAATGTGTTATTTTTTGCTCAAACAACTTAATAGGTCCTTCAAATGTTATACTCTATGAATGAAACACATATTTCCAATTTAAAAACCTAATTTTTTGAGGTTTTACCGAAAGTATCTGGAGTTATTGAGAAGTCTATGTATCCTTTTAAGTCCGTCTATGGAATACATAACAGGGTCCATGGATACTTTTTTCTTATTTATTAACTTTTCTCGAATTATTCTTCTGCTAACATCCCCTCAAAGAATATATTGTTCGCCGAGTACATACCTTTGAGTCTTTACAATAAAATTGGTGAAGTACCAAAAAAATTCTCCCTATGCCTGGATTGAAATTAATGGAGGTCATGAAATTTGGAGCTATCTACCCGACGACAAAAAAACATTTTGTCGAATATGCCGATGTAAGTACTCTCACAGCCCCCTATCCAGAGTCAAACGACACTTAATGCCCTCTTCCACACATTAAGAATATGAATGTATACAAACAACATTTGAATCATGATGATTCTGACAACTTTAACACCGACCTCTTAAAGATCCTAGTTTCCTGTAATATACCTTTTTAGCCGTGGAGAACTCAATTTTCTCAAAGTTTATGAAGAAATATGCCGATAGAACCGTCTCTTAGTAGAATTACTCTACATGGATTAATGACGGTTATCAATAAGGATTTAATCACCACAATTAAAGAGAAAATGGGAGATAAGGATATTTTCATAGCTGTTGATGAGACTAAAGACAACTGGGAACGATCAATGACAGCTATATGGACGGGTCCTTGGGATGGCCGTTTCTTGGGTAGTCCTTATCTTATCACTATGATCAACATAAAAGTTGCTAATTCCATTAATGTTGCAAATTTTGTCTGAACATATTAATTTACTTTTTCTTTTCTTAGCTTTACAAATTACTTAGATGACGAAAAATGAGGTTTCTACATGGAATTTGAAGTATGATAGGAAAAAGACGGATTTTATTTCTACACATAATTAGTATACTTTTTTCTATATAACAATGTCTCATTATCTTTGTATATTAATAATTTACATTTGTCCTAATAATTGTTGAATCAATTAGTAATATTTAGTGTTAATAACTTCAATTTTCGTATCCTTTGTCCCTAATAATTTGTTAAATCCATTTGTAATATTAAGTGTCGTTTGTTATTATTCATTTGTTTCCCTTTCTGTGTATAGCTACTATTAAAATTTCTAATTAATATTTTTCATTATAATGAATCGTTTTTTATTTGTGTTTTTATTTTACCCACACTCTTTAACTTAATATCGCAAATATACGTTATAATACATTAGTTTATAAATTTACTAGTAATTAATTTAAAAGAAAAAAACATTTATTGCTACACTTCATATAAAACATAGAATCAGTACGGGCACATGTAAGTAAAAATAACTTTAACTTTTGGTGCCCTCGCAATAGTTTGCCGGATTAGGTATCCTACTGCAGTCCGTCCTGAAGGTGTATCCTGTCTCCGATATCCGAATTCATTGAAAAACTAGAGAGGGTGGAGACAGAATGTCTAAATTTACTAGTAATTTAATGCTACGGGTTAAGTGACAATCATAGGTTTTTGACTATATCATATTAGCGACTTTTATTAATATTTTTTAATAAATCTATAATATAGAAATTTGGAAGTTTTTTCATGATTTTCACGAAGTAAATCAGATATTCCTGAATTTGAAAATTTCCACTACTTTTTATATTCACTCTTCTAGTGTAATATGAAATATAGAAGATTCTCACTTTTATACCAGCATCACCTGATATTCTACTCTCCAAAACTCTAACTTTTAATCAATAGTCCCATATGTCTCGCTCTTGCTTTTCATACACACACTTGCTCGATACCCAGCCCTAATTACAAGTAATACAATTCAGTGTTACTTTACTAACATAAAATTAACTAGTGCTAAGTAGTTGACACGAAAAAAATAATTATAGTTGTATTTTGTTGCCAAATGTCGATTTTTCTTCTCGTTTTCCTATTATGAGTGTTCTGGACATTGATTGATGGAATTAAAATTCTTTTTTTCTTAAAGCTGTGAACAAGTCCTGGTAATGATTGTATAATCATCCCACATTTTGGGAAGAATTGGTCAATTATTACTTAGGGACTCAAGCGGAGACTCAGCAGCAGGAGAGCATGTTTAATGTTTTTCATACCTTAAAATTGTCTACCGGAGTATATTCCTATTCTAAATGCCTTGAGGGCGCTCTATTTATTGAGCATAAATCTTAATAGAATAATTTAGTATACCTAATTAGCTCATAACTATTATGTATTATTGTGGTCATGTCTAGTAGATCTAGACAGGATCTATCTCCCTGTTTTACTTGTGGTTTTTATGATGGAGTACTTTTATGTGTACCTCGATTTTTATATTCAGTGTGTATAATGAGCTCATTTAATATAGTCCTTGATTCACCTTTAAAACCTTCGTATTTTACCCTTTCACAACTCCATAGTGCGTTCCCTAAATCAAGTAGTTAAACACAACACGTGGCAACGAAGGTGCTCAAACTCCCACCTAGCTTGAGCTTCACTGAGCGCATTGATGCATGCATGAGTATGTAACTTGTGGATGTATGCCGGTCCCTGGTTAAGATATGGAGATAAGTGAGTTGTTAAGAAAGAAATATAATGTCATATTTAAGACAC
>NW_027295750.1:0-511 GCF_016086655.4 Lepeophtheirus salmonis | reverse complement strand
GGTGCCCTCACAATAGTTTGCCGGAGTAGGTATCCTACTGCAGTCCGTCCTGAAGGAGTTCTAGGGATGGTGCATTGTTTAGCAATTGCAGCACTTTTTGTTTTTGGCTCAAATTGCTTCGAGCCGGTATAACTTAAGACTCCCCAAGTTCTTACACAACACATATTAGCACATATATCTGCTAATTTTTTAATATATCAGACAAAAATTATACTTATAAGCAGAATTAAATCTCAAACTCATAATACATATAGAAAATAAAAGATTCACCATAAAAATATGACTCAAGTACTATTTGATAATAAGTAAATATCCAATCGGAGTCAGCGACTACAGTGTGCATCACATTGTTCTATCATATAACCTCATAAAGTCTTCTGATTTCACAAGGAATAAGTAACAGAATACAAAATCGTTTTTAAAAATTAAAGCCCCACAAAAACTTGACATAATTTAATTTATACTAGGCTAAAGCAAACGCTTTATATCTGGCAAAGCAATTGTTGAGGTT
>NW_027295749.1:0-631 GCF_016086655.4 Lepeophtheirus salmonis | reverse complement strand
AAGATTTTTCTCAGTTACCTGCGAGACCATGTATTGTGGCTTATGATGTCCCATATTCGAAAATAAAGGCTCTTTTCGATATTTATATCCGTTTATACGAAATTCAAAATTGAATATAATGTCTTTTTTTTCATTTAAAATTTTTCGTAAAAAAGTAGTTTTATTCGATTCCCAGACCTGTCGGTAAGACAGTTAATTGTTCTTAATGATTTATATTATTATCAATATTTTTACTTTTGTTACTTTTAAAGTTTTGAATCGACATTTACTTGAAGATTTTGCTCAGCTACCTACCAAAACATGTACTGCGGCATATATTTGAAAAATAAAGACTCTTTTCGATATTTTTATTCTAGACTTATAAAAAAATCAATATTGAATCTGAAGCCTATTTTTTCATTTTTTAACCTTTTTCTTTGTGAAGATTCTACATGATTAATGATCGAAAATTTTGTTCAGTTACCCTTCATTACATTGGTTTATGCTAATGAACACAAATTTTCCAGAAAAAGTAGCTTTCTTCGATCTCTAGACCTGCCCATTACACATTTCGTAGTTTTTAATAATGTATATTATTATCTATATTTTCAATTTTGTTAGTTTAAAAGTTTGAATCGTCATTGACTGGAGA
>NW_027295748.1:0-755 GCF_016086655.4 Lepeophtheirus salmonis | reverse complement strand
AGAACGTTTTAGAGATTCTACTGTAGACAAAGTTTAAAAGTGCTAATTTAAGATACATCCAGCAAATTTCTAGGTATAAAGATCAAGAACCGAATCTTCTAATACTCACAAAATAATTTCTTTAAATCTTATCTACCCAGTAGGATGTCCACAAGTGCAGAGCTTTTTTTGAATTTAACGAAAACTATTAACTGCGTCACTACTGAGTGACGTCATATAAAAAGGGACCTCCGAGGATCGATTATTATCTTTTTTTTTTTTTTTTTTTTTTTTTTTTTTTGCAAAATTAATTTTGTAATTATATGGACAGACATTGGGTGGAGAATAACTGTTCAACTTCAATTTTTGGGAGCTCAGTATAAAAAATAACTCAAACTGTTAAGCTTCTTTTGTAAAATAAGGTAAATGTTAATGTTTTGATTAGGTTTTAAATTTCTAGAGTAAATAATTAATTCTTGATATCTAAATGAATAATTTAAATAATTTATTTTACATATAAACAAATAATTTAAAGAATTTATTTTACATATAAATAAATAATTTAAATAATTTATTTAAATAAATAAATTAAATAATTTCTTTAAATAATTTTTATTTAATTTCTATGAGATATAAATATTCTTTCTTTTGTATAAATACAAATCTTCTGTTTTCGATAATACGATTTTTTGGCCTGAAATTTAAGAAAAAAGAGGAACATTATAAATACGTTTAACACTAGTATCATTTCAAAAATTGAGTTACTGGGTCTAATT
>NW_027295747.1:0-541 GCF_016086655.4 Lepeophtheirus salmonis | reverse complement strand
GTTTGAAGTCCCAATTGAATAAGAAATAAGTGTAACTAGTGCTGAATTGAATTGAGTTGATTAATGTATACAAATTGTAATTCTTAATTACTTATCTAAATAGGAAACTAAGTCTCTGTCTAGTGCAATAATTCAGGAAGCTATTCTTGATCGGGTAATATATATATTGCTTCTCTAATCTACTTTTTTGATATGATGCGTTCTTAAATATAAATTTTTTATATTAAGGAAGAAAAATTAACATTGATTCTATTTTATGATTATTGACCATTCAGATTTTCATATGTCAGTGGTTTAAGTGATTCGATAAACCTCTGCATATGGATGAGTCATTTAAAGATTTTGATTTTATGTCTATAGTTTTCATCCCGACGTGGTATATACATACATACACTTTTAATATTAAATAAAAGATATCAGGATTGAGATAAACATTGATTGAACAATTTATGAATATTTTTATCCCCGAACTTTTTACATGTATTTTTTAAATACTTGTTTAAACTATCCATATTCCCAATTTTCTTTATTTAAATATCGT
>NW_027295746.1:0-1288 GCF_016086655.4 Lepeophtheirus salmonis | reverse complement strand
TTGATGCTCAGAGAAGCGATGTTTAAAGAATTTAATCAACATTGGGGTTCACCTGCACTACCTGTGGGTTGAGTTGTATTTTAGAATATTATAAGGTTTCCTTTATGCTCAGGAGGGTGATTTTTTTTATCGTTCAATAGTTTAATTGCCCGAATATAAAATAATTAAAATGAAATTGCACATGATGATATTGTCTTGCAATGAAATAAGGGACTATCATATAGCATACAATGATGTTGCTCCCCTCTCTCCAGCCTCACAACTTGTCTGTGAGGTAGCCACAACAGCCAATCGTAAGCAAAATTATATTTATATTAAAAAAACAAATATGTGAGCTATGAAGTAAGGGAAGACAAAATATGAATTATGTCTTCTTGGAGGGATCAGAGTTCTTTTTTCGGGGGTTTGGAGGCCAATCTTTCTTATAATTCCAAAGGGCAATGATGGAGATATTCTCAAGAGTTCTCTTTTGTATTCTTCGATCATCTGGCCTCATGTTCACAGAACATGAAGGTTTCTAAAGCAGGCGAAGAGGAGGTGCCTCTGTTTGCTGATATGGGAAAATGCCCTTATCCAGGAGTAGGCCTGGATTCTTTTTACTCATAAACTAGGATTTCCCTTACAAATGAGACAATTTTCAAATCTTTGCCTCCTCCTTTCTCACCTAGGGTGACTGTAGAAACTCTTCAAATTCATGCTTTTGTGAATAAAGTATCTTTACCCTATCAACTTGCAAACAACAAATATACAAACTGTTCTCCACCATCAGCAGGGGGCTCCTGAAACTTCTCACTTCCTCACCAACTAAGACTCTCAGAGAAGCTATACATCAAGTGTTACCTAATTTTACCTGATTCCTGATCAAGGCCCTAATCCACTGTATATTGAGCGGTGCGGGGTAGTCGGGGCCTGTAAAGCAGAAACACATATTAAGGCACTCTCTTATAAAAAATGGAGATCTTTTAACCTCCCCTCTAACCCTCCTCCACGCACTCATTCGATTTATAAGTTACCTAAGACAGTCTTGTAAACCTGAGCCTTCAGTTAATATAGGTAATATTATATTCAGTCTACACGGCTTGATTAATACCCACCAGGTAGGCAGCCATGTATGGGGAAAGATTTATCTAGGACCACCGTGGCCACTCTTGATAATAACATCTCAAGCCTTCAGAACCCTAATTCCAAATTCCAAAAAGCAAGCCATCCTCAAAATTTAATCCTGCAAACACCCCTGTTAAGGGTTTACTCCTCATAACATTGGGACAACAAAAATGATCGGAGAATG
>NW_027295745.1:0-26915 GCF_016086655.4 Lepeophtheirus salmonis | reverse complement strand
TTGGTTCCAATATTTGTACTAAAATATCCACTAAGCTTTTAATTATAAAAATAAAATGCATAATGTGTTATAAATTTTAAGAGGGATCAACAAGAAATTGATTTTAATCTATTTTATCAAAGGAGAAGGCATTGTTTATGTAATAGTCGTTAGTATCCAGTAAAATGCAAAACTTGACGATAAAAATTGAGGCACATTAGCACTTTTATATTTGTATGTGAGACATTCAACCCTAAAAATTAATTCAAAAATTTAATGAAAGGATACATGAAACAAAATAAATAAAAATAATAACTTTTTTGTTCATACCTCGTTTCAAAAAAAAGTTGATTCTTAGCATTATCCTTTATGCTAAGATGACATATTTCTTTACAAAGTAGAATTACTTATTTAAAAAATGGGTAATATATATTATCATGTACGTTCTATGTAGTGAAAAATAATGATAACTATTAAATAAATGTATTATGGAAAATTTCGTCATTAAGGATTTAACGTATTTCAATTCAAATCTTTTTATCAAATTGTTACTTGTTTATAAAAATGTCATATTTAAAAAGTTCATTTTTCATTTCTATAAAAAAATAAAAAAAAAAAAAAAAATCTTTTAGATTTATTTTTATCCCTGCAGGTTTTTCAAATTTAGGATAAATCTAATTTAAAATGCCTATGTACTTTTAACACAACTATACTTTATTTTCTATAATGTAGTGTGTTTTAGTTTAAAGTATATTTATCAAACTTTCAGAATACAAATATAAATAAAATAATTGTGAATTTTATTAAAACATTATAAATAAAAATATCTAAAATTGTTATTATCTCAAAATAATAAATTAACACTTTATGGCCTAAAAGATCCAACATTGACATTTTCAAGACATATACAAAAGTACCTCAACATAAGATCAGAAAAATTCTTTTTTTTTATTAATATAAATTGCCGAGAATGACTTGCAAAAAGTAAAAATTAATTAATTTCATTAAATCATTTTGACCCTGTTATTATAAATGTTTTTTTGTAAACACAATGTATATGTACATAAAGTTTAGTTAAAATTACATCTTGATATAATCGCTACAAAATGCATGTACATTAGTTTAGAGCTACATAATCACAAAATAATAAAAATTATGTACTGGCTAATACATGGAAAGTACATGAAAGTTGTCTTAGCGTTGTATTAACGTATTCTAATGGTTAAAACCAACTTTCCAATAACATTAATGAAACGTTATCTCATAGTTGCTTAATAACAAGGTTGAGCTCAACTCCTTATAATAACCCTATTGTAAAGAAAAACATTTACATCTTCCATTTAAATTTATTAACATCATATACAAGTACATATACACATTTAGTATGAAATAATTATAACTAATATATTCATAAAAGAATAGCATATATATATATATATATATACACAGATATAAATAATAAATAACAAGAAGATAGTCAAATGGTGTTTCAAAGCCCAGTGTTCAAAAAGTTCCTGAGTGAGTTTTGCACTTCACTATCCCCAACAGTAGTCATTAGAGAACTAAATAGTATTTATATCTTCAATAATCTCAGGAAAACACTTTTACTTAATGGTGTTCCGATTGTCATCCTATTCTCAGGCTCAGTATCTGCCAATTACATTAATGAATCCTCATGGTTAGAGTCCCGAATTCTGATAGATTCTTGTTGTTTCAGCTCAACCTGTTCAACGTTGGGTAAATTGTTTTCTTGGTGCATTTCTCTTCTCATTCCATTTCGCACAGATTCCATCTGTTGACAAACCTTTTCCACTTTTGCTGTAGGCTTGTCTCACTAACTGCTCCAGACTAATTGCTGGATAATTCGTCAAAATTAGCTCAAAATAATAATTTAGCATATAAAAATAATTGTAGAAAAAAAATAATTTTTTGAATAACAGCGACACTTATCACTCAAACAATAACAAGACAAATACTGAAGGAAATACTCGGGCCGTGCATAATTATTTACCGATTTTTGTTCAGAACATATTGCGGACAATAATGACATTTGAATGACTTGAGAAACAATTTATTCATAAATTTTTAGAATAATAAAACAGTTTGTGATCAAATTTAATCAATGTAGCCACCATTTGACTCAATGACACTGGTCAGGCGACGTCTGAAGCTGCCACAGACTTGCTGGATGTAATCGGCGTCCATGGAGGCCCAGGCCTTGTTGACAGCAGCCTTTAAGGCATTTATATTCTTGTGTCGTTTTTGCAGGCCTTGGTCTCCACGTGCGCCTAGATAGGGAAGTCTAGTGGGTTAAGATATGGGATCTGAGGGGGCAGTAGTCCTTGGCCAAAAGTTCATGTTATCCTTGAGCCACTCCTGAGCTTTCTTGGAAGCGTGGGCAGGTGCTCCATCTTGTTGAAAACCACAAGGAGAGTTGCCGACTATGGATTTGATCCATGGAAGGACCTTGGACACCAGAATCTTCACATAATCCTCGGCTGTTAATCTGTAGTCAGTGGGGAACCATACCGGATTCATGGCCTTCCCGTTGGATCTCCAAACATCTCCAAAGTTTCAACACGGTCATTCTGTTGAAAACAGGATTGACCGTAAAAGTTTTCTCATCTGAAAAAATGATGATGCGTCCAGATGCGCTCTTGATATCATTTAAGATTTTCTTGGCACGCACAAGTCAGACTTCTCGCTGACGTTCAGTTAGGAGAGGGCGTTCAGTACGCCGCAGGGACTTTCCTCCAGCCCTTTTCAATGCTCTTGAAATAGTTGATGTCGACGTTCCCATCTTTCTGGCCATGTCGGCAATGGACCTGTTGGGAGTCCTCTGGAACACTGCCTTTACTTGCCTGGTTGAAACAGTGGGATTCTTTCGTTAATATTACTTTATGTGGTGGCTGGGTTTCACCTTAAAATATAAAAAGACTGTAACTATATATATTATCCATTAAATTTAAAACTACCTTCAAGAAAGTATTTACGACTTCCAAGGTACCAAGATTGAAGTCCAAAACTTCCAACCGTCTTTTCAAATTTCCTTCGACTTGGTAGAGGAATATTTTCTTGTCGAAGTAGCATCTCGTATCCTGTGCTAGCACACGCAATTCGTAGCTGCAAATGCTTTTTTTTTTATGGTGCAAGTAGACCAAGCGGCTATATTTTTTCTACTATTGTACAGACAGGGTAGCTGATCATCATTAAATATACAATGAATTACCTCATTCATATCTGTAATATGTACATATGTATGTATAGATATGATGAACAAAAAAACAAAAAACAATTTGAGTCAATTCTACGTAAAGAATGTATAGTCCATGTGACATACACCCCTGAATGAGGCTGGAATTCGTCAGTTTGTGTGGAACACTCTCGTACATCAGGCTTGAATTCAATTGCTTGAGTAACCGTCATTTTGGAAACTGGTTCAACTACTAAAAATAAAATTCAGTGTTGGTAATAAATACATATATTGATACAAATTAAATTTATATAAACAATTCGTACATTTTATAAGACCATATAATCATGTCAAATAAGAAACTGTTGAATGGCATAGGAGTTTTCAAAGAGTATAAAACGTCCCGGTTCTCTGTCATTTTCAGATGAAGTATCCCCAATTTGAGAAAAATTGTAGGTGGATACCGAGGCTTTATCAGAGCCAAACAGTGATTGATCATGTAACTCCATGGAATTAAGTGTTTTTCTTCGTTTTGCTTCCTTAGAATAGGAAAATTTGCTTGGGATTGCACCAGGTCTTTAATACCTCCGTTGTCGGTTTATTGAGTAAAATATATCTTCCTCTTTGAAGTGAGTAGAACATAAAACATGTGAGCCTTTCGGTTCGTGGTTCCTCCACATCAGAGCACGTAACCAATCCTTATTTTGGTGTAAATCTTTTGGACAACAAAAAAAAACACACACGATATATCCGTCCCTGGAAAATGCTTATTGCGGCCTCCAAAAGCCGCACAAGGTGGCATTTTCACTAACGAAAATTATTTTTATTATTAAGTAATTAGTAATTGGCCACCAATTACTTCTATTCTTCTAAATTAGGGTTTTAGAGATATGTTTACTTGAATCAGCTGAGGCTTCAGCTTTTGAATGTACAGACTCTCCTTTTCTACGGCACTACCTGCATGATATGTAAAGCAGGGAAACAATTTGAGGGTTAAAATTTTCACCAATGAAATTAAGCCAAGAATATAATTTATCTTTGAGCGCAAAATCCAAAACAGTTTTACTCTGGGTCGTCAGGTTTCAGAAATATTTGAGATCCTAGTAAGTCGAGACTATTTTTGTTCACAGATATTTTTTATCGTTAAGACAATCACTAAACAATAAAATGATGTAAAAAGGTCTTTTATGATTATAAAAATGTTTGTATTGATTCTGTTTCCTCTTCTGAACTAGACATATTTCCATTTTTAGGCTGAGACCATTATAACTTATTCATCATCCATTGTGATTAGGAATATCATAGCTCATATTATAGAAAAATATTCATTCTTTTACTTAAAAAAAATACCTATTTAAAAAATATGCATCTCCAACAGTGCTGCCAGTCGTAGGGAATTTAATCTGTCGTAGGGATAAGTTACATTATCGAAGGAAAAGAATTCCCTACGCTTATCCCTACGTAGGGATATTATACCTTTACTTTTTCTTTAGTAACAACGAATGTGAATCCCCACGCAACCTCTTAGGGTAAATATACTTCATAAATCATAACATAACTATGAGAGGGAAGAATTTGAGTTGAGTGGCTCGGTAGTTTTGGTTTATCGATTATTGATATGGTTATGTTCGACAGAGCATTCATATAATGGATCTTTATCCACCCATTGTTTCAATAAATCCATAACTTCTCATTTTAATATCCTATGAATACGCTTTGATGTTCAAGGATCTGGACTCTTCGAAGCAAGATCTTTGTCTTACTCATTGGCTCTTATCTCCTTTAAAGGGCAGATAATTCATTGTGGAGATAAATTTCCGATATAATGACGTCCATTCTCATAGATCATCACATCAATACATCAGTCGCTCAAGGTTTTATATGGAATCCTCTTATACTGATAAATTTCTATATAGAGGAAGAATAATCAAATAATAGACCCGATAAGGAACCCTGGGTTTTATCTTCCTTTATTTAAAGCTACTTCATTGAAAATCCTGAATATATTAATCATAAATTCACCCCTATTTTGTGTTCTACTCTTTTGAAGGAGCCTGATGTGTCCTAAATATACATAACAAACAAATTACTCATCTCTAACACTGATAAGTGGTATTAATTTCTTTTAGATGGTAGAACGTTTAATGTAAATATAAGTATCTGCATCCACTCATTGTTGTAATGAATTCATTGCTTTTCAATTGTATATTCTAGACACTCGTCTCTTACCTTAAATTTGATGTACAGGAGTTGGAGGAAAATAACATGGCTCAATCTTTGGATATCATCATCTTCTTTAATGGAAACATCATTCATTTTTTATTAAAATACAAATTAACATCAAGGATAGTGACTTCTAACCTGTCTCAAGAATGAATACATCCGTCACTCCAGAGCTATTCCAATATAATAATTATTTAATAATAATAATTAAAGTTATTATATGACCTCTATATCTTAGTTTGGAAAAACTACCCCAATTTATTCCCAGTGCATCCATCCTCAGCCCTATTGACTCCTGAGACATTAATTTTCAAAGCTGACCTTAACAATTAACCCCTCCTCTCCATCCCTTTTGATTCGTTCTTTCTAATTAATTAAAGTAGCTGCTTATAATATTCATTCGAGGCATATTACTTGGGCAAATACTCTTGATTCCTTTATATTTTCTATGTCTTCTAGTCTATATTATAGTTGTACTTTAAAATAATTATTTTTTTAATTTTAAATTTCTTTTATTTTGTGTTTCAAATTTCGTAATTTTGTTTTTGAAATTTCTTTATCATGTTCAAAGTTTATATAAATAAAATATATGTTTTTATATATGATATTATTTAAATCAAATTTGCAAAATAATTAATAAAGTATACCTCTGAATTCTTTAAATCAATATATTTATGAATTTGCTTTTAAATTTAACTTAGTGTTTTGAACATTACTACTTGATTACTTGTGGAAGTAGACCACAAGTTATAAATAAATAATTTTATAACCTCATTATGAGGTTATAGATAAGGTATATTTACATAACTTTATAAAAGTAGAGTAAGTTACTCCAATTAACGCTACCATTAATTTTGTTATGTAGTTAAGTTTTGGAATGTTTTTTTGACTAGTTAAAGTGAAATTATTTGAAGCCACGAGCTCTATTTATCGAAAGTTACATTTTAGTCTAGAGAACAGTAATTGGGTTACATAGCCAGAAACGACGAACACAATGGCAATTTCAGTAAAAGTAACTTCTTTATGCTACCCTTCCATGAGATATATAATTTTATTAGTTGTAAAGATATCTTCGCGATAAATTTTCGGGTTTGTTTTCTGTTATAATGTCATGGATAAGCATGAGGCTTACTTTGAAGTTCTTATGATACAAATCCTGATTAACATTGACAAAAAAAAAAAAAAATTGAAGTGAGAAAACCCTTGAATAATCAGAAGATACTTGGTCTTCTAAGCCAGAAACTTTTGGAATATTCGTCCTGGAGGAAAGAACGAAGTAATTTGGGCATATTCGTGGAATCAGTTTCATAACCAAAATATAGCACTCACACTCATTAAGAGCTGTATTTTTTTCGTTTTTCTAGAAAAGAAGTCTTCCGTCTTCTATTCACTTAGAATTCCGTGGTATTTAACAATATGTAATTTAAATATTCGGACATAAAAATATTACTGTTTATGTTTGTATACGTGTGGCCGTAATTTAAATATTTGAGTAATTTGAATTCTACGTCAAAAATAAACAAACACATTTATGACGTAATGTATGCGTATGGAAATCCAGGGATTTTTAACGGGAGCACTGATCTCCAAGGACTTTAGTTCGATCGAGTATTTTTTTTAGTTATCCTATTTTTTAGGTAGGTTACAAAAAATTAAAAATAGCTAAATCATCAAGGACTTTAAATAGGTTTTAGGATGTATAATGTGTAAAATTTTGTTCACACCAAAACGACTTCCATTTGTTGGATAAGCACTGAGTTATTGCACTTCTTCTAAGCCGAAAATGGAATTTTCTTCTCATACTTCCTCGAAGAATGACGTCACATGTTCTTTGGAATTTTATGTTTATATAAGTAGATGCCACATCCTAAAACGAGGGCCATCTGTTGACATTTATATTACAACGTAACCTTTCATTGATTGAAAGAGGTTACAAATTAATAAATATATTTTTTTATTTAATATAAATATTTAAAATACAATTGGTAATAACAATTTAAAATTATAATTAAAAAAATATAATATATAACGCACTTTCTTTTAGAATGACATCACAATTTCGATTGAATGTTTTTTTATAGATGACGTCAGAACGTCTCTTTCATATTTCATATTTTATCTATCAGTCATTGTGTTCAAGAAACAAAATTTCACAGGTCCAATAATGGCTTTATCTGTGGATAGAATTTTATAAAATGTAACAGGATCCGTCATAGTTTCAGCCGTCTGATATATTCATTTTTATATACGGATGGATAGATTCCCACCAAAGGAAAGAGTCGACTCTACTCTTGTATGAAGCTTAGCTTTGTTAGGTTTTCTTCTTTGGCAAATTTTTCACCCTATTCTCACTCCCGTAGATATTTGAATTCGAGCATCTCTTGTTGAGGATAAAGTATATCGGGTCTCTTCTTTTGTCCTAATTCATAAAGAAATTTCCGTCTATCATTAATGAAGATCAATCTAAGAAAATGATAAACACTCATATTTATCATTTGTCAGGCATTTACTCAAATATTTTTGCATGCTCTGCTGTCCCATAAACCAATGATTAGTGACTACTATATCTTGGTAAATGTTATTAATTTAAAGTAACTTTCTTAATTTTCAGCAATGATTCTTATTTGAAAAAGGCCATCTACATCTTTGTACGAGCTTATTTGAGCGAAATAATACTGAAATTACCATTTATTCAAACTACTCAGCAGACTGCGGTTTTGATTCTGGAGTGAAGTGGTGAATCTATGTTTTATCCATTGTGATGTACCGACGCAAAAACTCCTTCTTATTTTGCGTGATCATCTCCTTCAATAATAATGTTATGGTTGTTGATTTTGCTCTGGTGTGAGCAAACGTGGAAACCATTTAGAAAACATATTTTCCATACCAAAATCTTTGTTTGTGATGGTGTAAACACTACCCTTTGATAACTTCAGAGTGTAACCTATCTCTTGCATCTTCACTTTGTGATTGTCCATTATGATTTTTGCCTCCGGAATAACCCCCTGATTTGGCCGACCGGAGCTTTCAGTATCATTGGTGTCCGTACGACCACGTTTGAAATCGGCAAAACATCGTTTGATAGTTGTTTTTGTTTGGGCAGAGTCTGGATAATATTTTTCAATCCAAACTTGGGCTTGAAAAGTGTTATTCCCCATCACTCTAGACTCTAGTATTCTTTTTCCCTAGTACTCTACCTTAAAACGAACATATAAACTTGACCAGTTCAATTATTCTGAATCATGAATCATTTGGCCATTAATATAGGCAAATGGGCAACTGAAAATAAATTATGTCTCTTGTTTTGCAAGGGCCGCAGTATAGTTCCCCACTAATTAATGCTTATAATAACAATGTCGCTGGAAGTTATTTTCATGGAAGAGAGCTGAATAACTGTAGTACATAATTGAGAGATATGATTTTTTTCTGTCCTATGAAAGTGAGTTGTGGCTCTTTCGAGATGGGATGTTGCCCCCTCACTTCTTGTTATAGTAAGAGCAGGGTTTTGCCTATAGCTACTAGCGATTCCGATTCTTAAACCGTTAGAATCGGATTGGATGCATTTAGAACCAAGACGCCGCTTGATTTTTTTATCAGTCTAAAGTATACTCTAATTAAAAATATGAATGAACTTTAAGTCTACATATTTTTTTCAGTCTCATGAGAAAAATAATTTATTTCCTTTGTACAGATAATCATTTCCTGTTGCCTTTCATTAATGACAACCAAAAAACCCTTAGTCCTCCCAACCCAAAAAAAAAAAAAAAAAAAAAAAAAAATAGCACCATAAGTGACTCACAAGAGTTATTCTTAAGTGAGGGTAATTGTCATGACACCCATGCGTCCAGCAATTTGAAAAGTAAAGAGTTATTGGCCGAGTTATGTCCCAGCTCAAGAACTTCAGATAAATCTGAGACAAATATTCCGAATCTGCGTCCCTATGTTAATGACTATTTTATTTTCAAGTCAGCCAATATTACAGGAAACGTCGGGGAAAGGTATGCTAACGCTATGTTTCAATTCCTCCTCTTTAAGGACAAAGCGGCATTGGTTAAGGCTCACACGTCTTCCAGAGGTAATCTAAGTCGACATATTAGCAGGCACCATTCTTCGAGTATTGAAGCCTTCGAGGAACTTCTTATTCTTAATAATAAAAAGAAAAAGAATATAAGTGGGGTGAACAAGGAAACCCAACCTTCTGTTCTGTCTTTTATGTCCAGTCCAAGCAAGACTCATTGGGTGACACAAATGAGTGCAGATAATCCCATTAATAGGTTTTGTGGTAGAGACTGGGCAGGCCTTCCAAGTTTTCGAAGATCCTAGTTTCGTCAGTCTAATCAAAACTCTACAACCTAGAAAGGAAGTTCCATCTCACTACAAGATCGTGGAAAAAATGTGAATGAAGTTTAAGCCCATGAAGACAAAGATTTGCATTGAACTTTGCCTATACTATTTCGCCGAAGCTAGGACAGCGTAACTTTGCAATCGCTTGTAGACGGGTGGAGGGGAGTCATACTTTCGACAAGGTGGCCAGAGTTCTAAAATGTATTCTTCAAGACTGTGGAATCCAATGGAAGACGGTGGGCATGGTGACGGATAATGCCAAGAATTGTGCCAAAGCCTTCAATGTCTATGGCAAGCAGTCCCAGGTACTAATCTATTAATTGATATACATAAATGAATTTAAAAAAGGAAATAATACGTTTCTCCATACTATCCCCGTGTGTCCTTTAAGTATTTTTTCATTTTCGAAGGCCATTTATCTTCATCCTCTTCTTCATGCTCTGATTGAGAGTGATCCACTCAGTTTTCAATCAGAGCATGAAGATAAAAATAATAATCTCAGGGATATCCTCGAGTCAGGAGATGACGAGCTGCTGGACCTTCAAATGCATTTTAGGTTACTGGAGTTTTCTCAATGAGTTGTCGTTAGTAACTTTTTTGAAAATGCAAATCCGAATCATAAGTAATATCATTCAACTAATCTAATATATTTCTATTCTAGATGTACTCCCATACTTAAAAGTTTAATCGCAGATACAGACAGTAAACAAGCACTAAAGCCCAGGACAGGGGAATATCCTCGATCTTATTATAAGGTTTTCGGCATTCTAAGCAAACTATAGAGTAATTGGCACCAATCATGCTTGTTTGCGGATATAGTGAGAAAAATGCAGCAAAGCCCTTGTGGCTCCCTCTAACGTGCGCAGGAACTCTACATATGACGTGGTCAAGAGAGTCCAGCAGCTCGGAGATAATGATAGGTCACCTTTTGGATATATTCTTACATCTGCCAAGTTGCCTAAACTCTCTGATTATGACGACAAATCCATAGATTAATGGCAAGTGCGATGCAAGATGTAGCTAAAGTGCTAGACTTCCTACAGGGAGATAAGGCCGTTTTTCTGGATCATCTACTTCCCACCATTTCATATATTCAAATGTATCTGCACGAGGAGAGAAATGACACCTAAATGCCAACCATTAGTTGATGAACTCTTCTCTGGTATAGATACAAGATTTGTAGCCTACTTTGAACGCAGGGAGATGCTGATAGCTTCAGCATACCTCCTTGAGTTCAAAGTAGGCTTCATGAATATGGAGAAGCAAGAAATTACCTATTGGATGAGAGATTTCCGTCAAGCCAAATGTCCCAGGAATTAGAGTGGGAAAAGAAGAACAATTTCTATGCCAAGAGACAGAAGAAGATTGATATAGCTAGACAGGAAGTCGATCGGTTTTTATGTGACAAGTCAGAGGCGATGGAATCAATCCTTGAATATAGAAGGGTTAAAAAAATATTTCTAGGGTATAATATAATAATCCTAAGTAGTACCAGTTCGCAAAAGCTCTTCTCTAAATCTAAATTGATATTGAGAAAGACTAGGTTCAGGATTGGGAACGAGAATTTTGAGAAACTCCTCCTTATAGTTTCACATAGTCGTTATAAAATTTTTAAATATACTTTTTCAAAATTATTTCTCCATTATACGAGTGTACTATTTTTAAAACCATGCAATGCATGTGTTGGTATTTCCGGAAGGGGCACAACAAATAATTAAGGACACAACCGATAAATATCCCAGGGGTGCTGAGCGTGCTAGGTGGCGTTTTCAATTACGTGATGGCTTATGACAAAAGAAGTAACGCAGTGTAAAATGCCATTACAAGTAATCCCATAAAAATCCTAAACATAAATGAAATTCAAATTTTGAGTTGCTTATATTGTTGTGGGGGAGGGGGGGGCTGCTAAGATAATTAGTATCTTCCTATATCTACATAGTATTTCTTGCTTTTGGTTCTCTTTTATATAGAGTGTGCAACAGGAAAACGCAACATTTTAGTATATATGTGACAAAATGTCGATTTACAGAGAGGAAACAACTCGGGGAGGGGGTGTAAGTCGGGAATTGTTTTGGGGATCCCCATAGAAATGCTGGATTTTCATTACTAAAAAATCAATTTAACGTCATTTATGTATAAAAGGAAAAATTGAATTTGATTTTTTTTTTGTAAAATACCTACTTTATGCGTAGTATACGAAAAATTGACTTCACCAAGAACAACATAGTGTTGAACGAGTGGGCTATATATTATTCAAATGAACAATAATTACAAAGTTATTTCTCGAAATGGCTCCCCTCACCAGCTACATTGGCTTCAGCCCGGGCCTAAAGGCCGTGGACACTTTGGTTACGCAGCCCTCGGATATAGACGCACACTCCCTCTCGGTGAAAGTCTTTAGTGCGTCATAGATGGGATGGAGGACGGCACAGGACCTACTTTTAACATAGCTCAAGATACCATAGTAGAGAGGATTAATGTTGGACGAGGAGGGAGGGCAGAAATCAGAGAAATCCTCCTCGAGCCATTGCTGCGTTGTCCTGGCCTTGTGCCCAAGGCAGATGCCTGCTGAAATACAAAGTTTCCCTCTGGGTAGTTGGACTTCACCCAGGGCAAGACCACCTCCGATTTTCAGGCCTTTCGGAAAACAATACGGGAACATCCTCTTCCCCTCTGAGGCTCCGATTTCAATCAATTGTGGATCATTTGAACGCTAATATTCACCGTATTATTCTGTTAAAAAATCTTGAAACAATATTGTCAAATGAGGTATCCCTGACTCTATCAAAGTTGAAGTTGCAATTTGCTGTCGTACAGTTTATATGGTACTACTTTATGATTGGAACGCAGAACTGAACATAAATATTGACGGAACGTGGAACGCTGAACAGAAAAAAATAAAATAAACGGAACACTGAATGGAACACCAAAATAGCGGAACGCTTACAAGCCTGCCTACAATAGAGCTCCTTGTCAGGGGTTGAAGCCTTTAAATTGAGTAAAGTTTGTGACCTGTGCAAATCTTCCTCCATAACCTTAAAAAGTAATACTCTTTTCCTTCCCACAACTCAACTGCTCATCCCAGGCCTCTCAGGCACCTCAAAGGGAAGCTTTTGGGAGACCGATACACAATAAAAGAAAAACTGAAGGTCACCAACATCCCTTGTTTAAGCTAACCTAGAGCTGAGTTTTGTAAAGAACTGTTACGCAAAATTATGCACAATTCTAGAACTTCTCATTAAGGCGAAAGGTTGTTAAATTGATTGAAAATGTCAATTTTTCAAATTTGATGATATTATTTGGAATATAAAAGTTTTGTAATTTTCAAAAAATGTTGCATTTTAGATGGAAGAGCCTCTATGTATTTTAGGGGATTAATTTTCATTGGATGAAATCTTCTCGCAATTAACTTATAAGGGATGCACTTGCTTTGATGAAATTTCCTTCTGATTAATTTGATTGGGAATGAAATTATCTTGGATTAACGTAATTTACAAGTATTTTTAGCATTTCAATTGATATTTTCACCAACAAAATATTTGAATAATTTAATATAGGATACAAAATTGAAATTAATTTAATACTATGTATAGTAGTTCACCAGTTTATCACATAGTTAATTACGTTTTTTGGGTATTTATTATCTAGTTCCTAAGCCGCTTTATAAAATGAGTATTTAGTCACGGATGGTTAAATTGATTTAAAAAAAAAGAAAGAATTCAATAATAAGATATCATTGACGTATACAACTTATACAAAAGCTATAAATGCTAATACTATTTAATAAATATAATTACATCTTATATTATTGAACAAGATTAATAATTGTAATTTACATTGAAATAACGTTACTATCGATTCGATATCGTCTGTTAATGTAAAATAATCCAACTCAGTTTTAATATATCTACTGATAAACAGGATTTTTAATTTAGGAAAATAAGCAAATTCAATTTTAGCGCAACTTTTCTAATGACCACATATTTAGAGGGGAGGGAGAAAAGCCCACCAAACCTCTCTTACACAGAAAATTACTTTTTTAACCCTCTCATATTTGAACCAATAGCTTTATAATGTTTCAAATAAATTAAGTATAGTTTCAAGAGCATAAAAGGTCAAATGTTACATAAAAGTAAACTTCTTCCATTTTCTTTGTTTTAGTGCTTGTACTAGGGAGTTCTATTTTTAGATCTTCTGTTGTAAATTGTTGAAAAAAGTCTTTTTCAAAAGTTAGTCTTCAAAATATGTTTTTGTGACCTCTAAAGCCATTTAAAAATTATATTTTTTACCAACATTTGATATTTATAAAGGGATTCAGCGGCTTCAATTTTAAAGTCCGGATGTTGAATATCCAAAGTTTTATTAGAGTTCCTTTGTAGATTTATCAATATTTTTAAGAATTTTTTGTCAACGTCTGCTGAGAAACTTAAATTCCGTAAATAATTTTCTTATATCGTACCTTTGGATCTTTTGATTTATTTTTTATATGCCTGTCTATCAATATAATTATTTATAAAGAAAAAACTGTTTATAAAGTAAGAGAAGAAATCCAAAATCAATTTCGAAGAAAAATGATTCAATGTTTCTAAGGGGTATCAGAGAACAAAACCCTCATTAAATATTATTGTACAATTAATTTTGAAATATTTCGCGTAAATCTATTTTCTAAAAGAAGTCGTATTTACCTTTGGAAGTAAAACTTTCAGTATTAACAATTTCTTAAAATATAAACTTGTGTGTTGATTTGAAGGATGTATTGGTTTCTGTTGATTTTTATTCAACTTTTAATGTCCAGGATAAAGAAAATGTCAAACAAAAGTTGTCATGTTATTACATCATTATCAAGGTACCTTGAAATTATATTTATTTTGATTTTTAAATTACTTTATCCGAGAAATCATTTAATACATTTCTGAACTTCCTTTGGTTTGGAATTTTCAATCTTCTTATCATATCAAAACCTTCGAATCCAAAGACATATGTCCTCTGTCGATAGAACACTTCGGTTAGATAGACTTTTACAATTCTGTTAGAATTAATTGAAAGGGTGGCTGGGAAATATCTTGTATAAATTGTTTTCAAATTAAGATAAAGTTCCATTACTGTATGAAACATGTAGATGCTACTAAGCGTAGGAAGGTTTCTATTAAATGGACATCTAAAAATGAATGCCACTATTTATTAAATTTAGGAAAACGCAACTCCCTTAAATGACGATGCTATCAAAACATTTTTTACTACCCCTTCCCCATATTTAGAATAAAATGATCAAACCTATAGTAGGGAATATAACCAACCATGCATCAGGTTACACCCCCACTAAATTCTAATCAAATTCATTTGAATTAATTTCGTGATTTGTAGTTCAAATCAGGACTTGCATTTTCAGCCAGAGTTCTTAGAATATGATATAGCTCCGAAAATTGGAGCTAAAATCTAATTTGATTTATTTTCATTGAATTGATAATTTATCAAAATAAATATCATTGATAGATTATGAAATTACATAATGAAACGAGGGCCCTACTGATAATCAAGTCTTAAAAAAGTTTTAGAATGTCCAAAATATAGAACTACTTGCATTTAATTATATAAAATATTATAATTGCGTTAACAAAGTTCTTTATATTACATGTTAAAACCAAAATAATATAAATATTTTCTCTGTATATAGGGTGAGGATTCAAAATTAGAATCCTCTTCCAGGCCGTCTAGCCTCAGTTCTAAAAGTCCGACAATTTTTTTACTTTGCGGGATTCGAAAGAACTGACAAAAATGGATGTTTGTTTTGTTTTTGTGGGACTAAAAGTCCGAGCAACAAGCAAAACGACAGAGGATGTTCTATCTCCTTCGCACAAAAGTCGATCTCCGACAAGAAGATCTTCGTAGTGAACACTGGTCTTAAAAGGAGAAACGATCGCTTCTTTCCTGAATCAAGAACTCATGTCAAGGGACCCTTCAGGACCAAATATCCATCTCAGCGTCGTGGCGTCCGACGGCAGCAATATGCCTCCCTATTTATTCCAGCCCTACAAGAAAGTCAATACAGACGTTTATTATAAGGTCCTCAGATACCATGTCTTGCCATGGTTGTAGATCACGTTCCCCAGGTACAATTATGTATTTAACCAAGATGGTGCCAATGAATACACGTCCAAGAAGGTGCAGCATTTCTGCAGGGAGAACATGGCTGCCTTCTCTCCGGCATACTTCTGGCGTTTGACTCACCCGAAGTGCATTGCCTAGACTTCGTAGTCTGGTGCGTTTTGGAGGGTAAGACAAATAAGACTTCTCACCCGAATGTCGATTCCCTAAAGGATATGATGACGGAGGAGTGGAACAAGTTGTCCTTGAACTTCTTCAAGGCCAGTTGTTCTTCTGTACGTCCCCATATTGAAGCCATCATTCAGAATGGAGGGGGATATATTGAATAAAAAGGGTAGAAAATTGTTGAATTAACAACTTTTGTTTCAAAAGTTTGCCATAAAAATGGCATCTAATATAAATATGTAGAAGTGAAAACGGCTTTTAAAATTTTGTAATTTTTGAATCCTCCACTTTAGTTGCTGCATAATGTATTGTATAGTTTATAATGTGTTTTTTCTTGTCACAGAAACCTTTATAAACATAATTGTATATTTAACTTTCCAGTATGTACAAATAAAAAACAAAACGAAAAATAACATGATAACTATGGTTGTAAATCTTGAGTACCATATGTTAAACAACAGCAACTTAATGATGACGTGGTAACAAATTACAAATCCTCATTGTTTATTCTACGTTATTCATGAGTGCATGCACAAGTGAATACTTTATAATATGATGTTCTCCTCTCAAAAATGCATGGATCCTTTTTTAAGAGAACACAGATCGAATTGTCAAGTACAAAAAATCTTATAGCCGTTTGGGTTCTCTAAAATATACCCATATCACCAGTATATTAACTTAATGAATATTTAACAAAATTATATTTTACTAACTTAAGATGCTCATAATAGGTAGAATGTGTCACCTTATTTTTGTATTTATTTCCCCATTAATGAAATAAATTAAAAATAATTATGTATCATACTGTTGCTCAGAGTTTATTTTCCTTGCCTTAAAGAAGAAAGAGTTATATTTCAACTTTTTAACTGAATAAAAATACAATTTTAACTGTTAATGACTACATTTTCATTTTAGAAGTGTTATGAATGAAATAAAACCCATTTGAAATAGTATTTTATAAGAGACTATAAATATTAGCAAAGTGAAGCAAGCGTAAGAACAAAAACAAAATGGCACAGCACAAACCTTTAAACCAAGTGGTGAAACAAAGACCACGTCATCAAAATTGTGGTCCATTATAATCTGAGCACTTTGAATTACTAACTTCAACAAAACATCATTTATTAACCAACAATATCATTCCAATTAAATTAATACTCTAAATATATGTGTGTCTGAGCTTTCTTAATCATTAAGAGACCATGATGGCGTCCAGGTGGGGAAGACCTGTCACCTGCTGCAGATGTAGTCCTCTGTCATGACGTCCAAGTGCTGGCTGATAGTGGTTTTGAGAGCTTTGGTGTTTGGATGACGGATACTGCAGTCTTTTTCCTCGACATGCACCCAAAAAGGAATAGTTGAGGGAGTTGGCACCAGGCTATAAGGGACCAAAGTGTGTGGAAAAGTTGAAAATAACTCAAAAGACTCATTTAAAAGAGTATTGCAAAGGAGGAGATGACTTCTTTCATTGCTGGTGTTAAAAGTGGCTCTTCTACAAACACAAGGCTCTTTACACCCACTTTTTGATAGGTTTTGATAGTATGGGGGGGAATCACCGAGATCTTTTGCATGGGACCTCATAGACTTGAAAGGATTAGCATGGACTGTTTTCTGTAACTCCTTTGGGTCCAGTTTGGGCTTTTGACAGAGCCATTCTTCCTTTCTATCGTTTCGGACTTGCTGACGACGTAGATGCACAACTGCTTGGAGGGTGCAAATGGAAATTCGTCGATCACATTTAAGTGTAATTTTTTCGACTTGTGTGTAAGCTAGAGAACTCAGGTTTGTTTTGTTTTGTAATCAATTGGTTATACTTCAAATATCGAAATATGAATTAATTTCAATTACTCAACTCATTTTGACTATTGGTTACTCCTGCAATGTTAAGCTAAGGATTATTTTGACTACAAAGTTGTATTTTATCTAGAAAGATATTTGTGCATTTTATTTTATTTTGGAAAGATCGATATTGATTCTTACCCAAGCTTATCATTTACGAATAAATCAAAATTGAAGACTTTAATAGACAAATTTTAGTGTAAAAATTCAATGTATTATCTTAAAATATGATGATTGATTTACTAAGGAAACAAATTGTCAGTTTGTAATCCAAATCTAGATATTTTGTGTGATTTTGCTGAACAAGGAGAAATTAATATAGCTACCTAACATAAATGTCCTGAGGGGAGATTTATAACGTCCGCACGGGGGAGATTTATAATGCCTGCACGATAGAGCATTTAATAAATACCTATGGGTAATTTGTTTATACCTCTGATGACAGTTAATTCGGGCTATTATGGGTTTTCAAAATAGAATAAATATTTTCATGATTTCTTATAATAAATTTTATTTGGACCTGTGTATATACTGGAACTTGTCAAATTAGACATTTGTTTATGGTAGTTTTTTTGTTTTTGTTTGAGAGTTTATTCATTTCATAAGAAATTTCACACATAGTAGTCAAAGGGATTGAGGTTTAGCAATGACGAAGAACAAAGTTATTTTGAAACAAGGTCTCCCCTATCCTAATTTTCTAAATGGGCAGAAATTAGGGACCTTTGATGTGTGATATGAAGCTCAATCTTGCGTAAATAACACATTTCTAATCCCAAAGGAGCTGTTGAAAAGAAAAGAAAAATTAAGTCAAGATACTTTGTATTGGAAGCTTCCCTTTTGATATTAACCTAGACTGGAGGAAAGGCTTTTCCATCACTTTCAAGTACACATTACATTAGTACTTAATGATAGTGATGGATCAGTTCTAAGACTGATCGCCTTATCAGTCTTTTTTCCCCACCCTTTCTGTCTTTTTTTAATCAATCTGGTCTTTTTTACCATTCAACAGCCTTAAGGACAGAAACATCGGCTTTCAGTCCTAAGGTCCTAGCTATTTTTATTTTATTTTCTTCACTCATAGATGGGATTGAAGAATATAAGGACTAAGAAATAATGAATGATAGCTAGAAAGTATATTGATACACTCTAGTCCATGAATTACTAGATATTATTTGGATGAGTGGAAATTTTAAACGTCAACGAAACCTCAGAAGCTCACCTATTTCTAGTAATAATAACAAAATTCAACTCTTTAGTTGTCCTTCATAAATACATTGAATCATGAAGTAAATAAATAGTCGTGTTTGAATTTTTAAACAGTGAGTGAGCTACAAGTCTTACATTGGAACATTTTGGATTTAAAAAATTAATGCAAATATTTTTAATTAATATAAATATGTCTGGCTATAAGTATCCGTATAAGTCCTCTAAATTCACTTTATACTAAATTTTAAAACAGTATTTTTATTAGAAAGTATAAATGCCATCAACATGCGCAGTTCCAATTTGTAAAATTGGACAAATTGGCGGATAAATCAAGAGCTTTTAGAAAAATGAAAATCTATTATACCTTGAAATCAGATGCGTATTAATCCTATTTTAATACTTCTTTTAATTTATTAATAAATAGAATTACACTCAAATATAGAAACTAATTCTATTTAGACAACTAAATGTACTTGAAATAACTACATTAAAATGCAATAGATATAAAGACTGTAATGCATTTTTATATGACTTTGAACTTGGAAACAACTTATTTGCTTTTGGAAAAAAATTGGTAAAATTATATTTTATAAATAATATTTTATTTATATATTTTTTGCTGAAGCACAGAGCAAGAAAAAAATTCATTAACTTAATCGAACGTCTGATTTGTTTTGGCGATGATAATGATTTTATTTTTATATGAATTGAAGGGAAAGTTCCATTTGAATTGCGGTCCAAAAGGAATTCAAGTTATTTGGCTAGAAATCGAAGCTCAATTTTATTCATGACTAAAAACAATTCAAAGATGAAAGATTTTTTCGTGTTGAAATCGCCGTAGCTCATGGACAACATTCCCAGGAGAAGTTATTCTCTTGAATTTAATGGGTGTACGCCTGTGACCAGGTGATAGAGAATAGAGAAATAAATATACTTTATCTCTATGGATTTCATCAAATCAATCCTAGTTTTGACGGAGTAAATGTAATTTTATAATATTTACTTATACTTAATCATTGCAACTCCATCTAACCAATGAAAGGAAAATTATTAAAAAAACAAAAAAAAAACTATGAAGGTCTAATGAAATTGAATTATTAGAAATTCAATTATACAAAAAACCTTTACTAAACAATAATTATCAAAATAAACAACTTAAAAAATTCAATTATATATTTTACCTTTTCAAATTATATTATAAAAGTATAATAACAAATTTTCTTATCTGGTTTAGTTTTGAGGTTTAAAATAAAATAATTAGAAACTATTTAGAACAGAAAATCTAAATAGTAGGTTTATAGTTAAGTTAATATAATATTAACGTTTTTAAAATGACAATACGCTTCGTTTCATTGGGCTCTATCCTGTTGATCCCATAGTTTATTATGGGTATCCATATTTCAAAGTAGTTGGATTCAGAACCGACTTCTGACTTTTTTGACATATTGATGAAGCAAAGTCTTTGAATGGGTTTTTTTTTTATTTATAAATATATGAAGTTCGAGCATGCAATTAAATTGACCATTCAGTGGCCATTATTCTGGATATGGAATTTTGAATCACTAAATCTGATATGTAATAATGATCTTAATAAAATATTTCAAATTAAGGAGACCACAAATATCATAATCTTATAACCTTCAGCATTATATTTTTTTATTTTTACTTATCTATACTATTTGAAAAAGTTGAAATATCGAATTTATATCATTAGTAGATTATCAATTGGCTCATAAAATATATATTGATACCGTGCTTATATCGAGTCAATGATGGAATCAACAGTAGAGAAAACAAATAAAGGAGTTGCTATATGAACTTTGCGTTTTCAAAAGTGCTGAAGTCATGGCAAAAGATGAAAGTAAGATCAGGAGGAGTCATTGACAGGCCTATTTCATTTGTGGTGAGGAAAACATCACATTGGGCCATGGGAAATCCCTATAACTTTATAACGATATATATATTAATAGAATATGATATATGTTCGTACGCTTATGCTGATAACTCTACCTCAAAAACGTCAACGTGTTTGATCATTTATAAAGTCATCGTAGATATGATCCTATATGTTGACGTTGAAGTATGTAAATTAGGAAAACTCGTCTACTAATGAACCTGAAATGTATCCAGCAACTTGGATTATTATAATATCCCTCCTTGATGAGTTTTAAGGTCAGAAAGGGCCATCCAAATTAATGAAGGATCTGATTGGTGTTTTTCATCTTCCTCTTATTAAAGTCCTTCTCTAAGGAGGGGGGGTATCCTTCACCACTACAAGAAAATACGCTTTCTGTCTCGAGTAAAATTTGACTTCTTGAATCCCATATGACGACAATGAAGTAAATACTTATCCGTCTTGTGATTATAAGACTAGCTGCTGTTCAGGAACTGATTCCTTTACTTTTACAAGTCACACACATGTAATTAATGGCTTTATTAAAATTTCTAAGTATAGTTTATTTTTAATATTGTTTATCACTATATAACTAATAATTTATACTAAAATAATTTATAATTTATATGTAAAGGGATTAAAAGAAGTTTATAGATACTTCATATTAAAATAATTGATTAATTGAAAGTTATAAGCTGATACACAATTAAATTTCCTCCCGGCATATGATTGTTATCATTATTCAGGCAAATTAACCAGCTTATTATATTTAAATTCCTTAATATATATATAAAAACTAAATTGACCAAAAATCAATTAAAATCTACCTTATTAAATTGAAATATAAGGTTTATCCTATAACTTCAGGTAGGATATTAAGCACTTGAAGAAAATAAAAAATAGATATGAGCTTCTAAGTAAGGTCTTTCATTTTACTCGATTTTTAGTGGTTAGATACATTTCTTATCAATTGTAATCAAGATAAAGTAATAATTAATTCATTTTTCAAATGTCTGTATGATTTTGTTATTCACTTTGATTTTCATATATACAGGCCTTTCATATCAAAATATAGCAATGGAACGTAGTTATACCGAAGGTTAATAGAAATACAACGTTAGACCCTCATGTAATTGGGCTTGCTAGAAATTTCAATTTGATGTACATATAGTACTGACTGTTGGGCAACACAGGCAGATTTTGACAAGACACACAACCACTCATAGTCTATGGCCCCACTATTGCTATAATTTTCAATTTAATGTATCTCACCGACTGCTGGGTAAGAAAGACAGATTTTGACAAACTCGCAACCACTCATATTCTATGACGTCCCTATTAAAAGCGTGGTGTAAGTCAAAGATCAGTTGTACAAGCATTATGGTATAACCTTGTATTTCTATTTACCTTTGTTATACTGTAAAAACTAGATTAAAAAAAGAAGAAATTAAAGTCCAAACCTGTGAAGGCTGAAAGTTTTATTGGTCCTTTTCGTGTTCTACGGCTTTAATAACAATACTAAATGTGCATTTTAGCCTGCGGCCCAGAAGTTCATGTTGCTAGTCATCTACTCTTCAACAATATAGCCAGTATTGGCTGGAGGCCCGTCCTGCTGAAATATGTACGTGGCCTTGTTGGACTTTTTCATGGTCTTGGTGATCTATGGGATAACATTTTCCTTCAACACCATCAAATAGTCAGCTGCGACTAACCAGTATCCAAATTGGAGGCATTTTTTTTCTCCAGTTGATCACTACAGAGGCCGAATGTTTGGTCTTGGCCACTGTCCTGATGTTATTGCCAGCCTTGCCGAAGCATACCATCCAATCATTTTTCTTTTAGTGGACGGGGTCAACGGTAAAGGTCTTTTGATCAGAGAAAAAATTAGCCAGTTGCTTTTGTGCCTCAGATCATTCAAGAGTTGTTGACATCGCTGAATACGGAGTTCTTTTTTGACGTTGGGACCGGAGTGGCCTCTCAATTCTTCTAAACGACCTTCTTATATCCTTTTGTTAGCCTTGCCCATAGTTGACCGATGTACTTTCTTTCCTTGGTGTACTCTTACATCTTCATCGTTGGATTGAACTTAAAGGCCTCCATGATGTCTTGAGGCTTCACTTTGGTGTGTCTTTCACTCTTGGTTTTGTCTTTAAGGTTGTCCCCATCAGTCAAAAAATTTATGAGCCGACAGACGGTGGCCTTGCTGACGTTTAAGGCCTTCATGATGTCCAGGTGGTACCCTGACGCGGGGATTAAATTACCTATAATGGATCTTCTTGCCTCCATCGTGACTTATACTTAATTTTTGTTTACAACATGTACATCAATCAAAGGCTTACAATCTAATTTATTCGAAAATAATCGGAATTTTAAGATTTAATGAACAGCACCTATTCTTAACTGTATTTCTAGAAGGTTTCATTACTTTTGCTACACACGGTACATCGTTTCCATACAAAATTTCACGCTCTATGGAAGTAGGGTATAAATTATTAAAAAAAAAAATCATGAATATAACAGATGAAGTTTCAAAGGTCGTAATTCTTTTAAATTTATTTTTATAAAATATATCTATGTAGGCTCATAAGGTTACAATTAGATCCTTTTCTTTGAATCTTGATCAAAATAGAAATATTAAAAAATCGAAGGCTTTTTTGTCAATAAAATATAATTAACCTTTCAAAGTTTTAAAACTTCAGTATTACTCCATTCTGAAAAAGCATCAATAATTCTTTTATCCTGGATAACATTAGAATAAATTATTTTCTTGATGTTCGTCTCGCCAATGATAAAAATGCATTTATTTTAAAAACGAAAACATATATTGACTTTAGATTTAAAATAAAAATTAAAAATCCAACAAACAAATTATCGTACTAACAGAATAAGGGAGAATGTATAATAAATATGATTTCAAAAGGGAGTTAGGGAAGAGTATTAGCAAGTTAATCTTAGTATGGATGATCAATCTTCATTATGGTTAAAAAGGAATATGGTAAGTTAGAAATGACAATGACAATAAATAAATCACAGGGTCAAACATTTAAAAAAATACTTTTAATTTACCGAAATCAGTATTTTGACATGTATATTGTATTTTAAAATAGTGTCCAAAGGGGGTGCAAGTTTTGAATAAGACTTTAATAGAAAACAACAACAAAAAAAATGTTGTATACAAGGAGGTTTTACATTAGAAAATTTAACTAATATATAATTATAGTAGATTCTTTTTAGTTTAGAATTTGAATATAAACAAGCTAAATATAAATACAATCCTGTTAATTTTTTCATTAGCATTCTTTAAGATAGCGTCGTGATAGTAGTATATATATTATTTTTTTGTGAAAGCGAAACATAAAAAATACTTTTTGTGTATCACTTTATTAATAAAATTGCGTATTTAGTTATCATAGTTTCGTACTTTGGGATAATCTTGCAAACGGAAAACATATATCGTCAGGAAATTGGCAATTAAATACTTATTTAATTTTTTTCAATGTACCTTGTAAATAGCAATATATAATTGTTTTAGACATTTTTACATATGATGAAAAAAAAAAGATTTATTTAAGAATGGAATAGGTGTACCCTTTGTAGATTTGAAAAACCCTAGTAAGTTATTCGAGTTCAAAATATTATATATTCAAGAAGACATTATTTTTGTGAATAAATAGCTGAGAATATTTTAAGCAACTTTTGTTGGTACCGTTCAATATTTTCTTTGAGCGGTTTATGTGCTCCGATTTGGAGAAAAAGTTCTAACTTTTTAAGGATTTATTTTGATGAAAGCTTTTAATGCCTTCTAATGCAATCAAAACTGGGATCATAGGAGTAAGATAATCACTTTAAAACAACGTCCAGATACCATCCGCGTGTTCTATTGAATAAACAAACGTTATTCAACATTGGGCTCCTCTTAATATAATAACTAATTCTTCACTATGCGAAGTTATTTCTTTATTATTTAAAGGTTGCAATAATTTAATTTAGAATATCTGCTGTCTCCAATTATGATATAGAAAGAGTGAGTATAACGTGTGGCAAACTTTTACAATGAATCCCCATTCTTTATGTATCTCTAATTCGACTATATACTAGGATTCAAAGTAGGGGGAGTTTCAATTTATAAAGATAAGCAAATTCAATTTTAACCCAACTTGTCTAGTGACTACATATATTTGGATACTTCTGATACTCAAACGATCCGAACCACTGTACTTTTCTTCGATTAGCAATATCCACAGATGTTTGATACAATAAACTACGACATAAACGAAGGAACTTTATCTCAAAATATCTTAAATATTTCACGGCCAGCTGCCTTTCAATTAATTCAAACAGAATGCTTTTGCATAGAAAAAGTAGGCTTAAAATTAAATTTGATTTTAACACATTGCCTATTCAAAAGAAAATATCTACGCAAAAGATTACTACATTATTTTCCTAGAATTTTTTTTTCCTGATTACAATTTACTTTTTTCCTTAGAAAAACCATCATTTTCTTTGTGAATAAAATACAATCTCACAGTCAGATGTCCTCACATTAAGATTCCTTTCATATGTACTTATCTCATCATACATACCCCACTAGAAGAAAAAAATAGCACAAAAATGAGATTTTTAATATATTTTTATATCTAGAATAAAACAAACACATTTTGTATGTAGTCCTTTTATCTTTGTTAATTTCATTTATAGCTTGGATGTAATTAAGGAACAGATAACATGAGCCATATCGAGAGTAAACCAGAAATTTCCCCTTGTCATACGTTTCTTAAATATGTTCTTTTTCTTGTTATATATCACAATGAGTTATACTCAAGAATTATAAGTACATATTCTTAAAGAAAAAAGTAAAGTTTTAATTTTGTAATTGATTATTATTTTACAGTCTTAACTCTTCATTATTGAAATGGGATATTATATACCCCAAGATTAATAAAACCCCTTACAGATCCTGTAAATAAATTGAACCAATCTTTAAAGGCTTATAACGAACGAAATAGATCCGGTAGAACCATAGTTCTTTGTTATTGGAAAGCTGCATTTAAAGAATTCAATTATTCATAATAAAATTCGTATCTTTTGATAACTCCAGCCAAGCAGGGGGGAAGCTTTGGCTGGCCCGGGTGACCTCGTGTGGATCCAGCTTTGCCCAGGTAATTAACTTCATCTGAACATCTACAGACGAATGATACTTGGCACAGACCTCAAGCTCAACCCTCCATGGGAGATATAAATTGCAAGGATTCCAATCTGAGCAGTATGTAGGGGAAAAATCCGAGTTCAAAAATGAGGACACTTTATGCACAAGAAATTCTGCCCTTTTTTAGCCATGTGAGTCGGAGCACTATCTTGTTGGAGGGTCTAATCTCTTTCTCGGGATACTCTAGCTATCCAGGGAATGTACATTAAAAGTGCCAAAACAGTACAATGGTAAAGTTGGATCCCAACAAGGTAGCCAGGGTCTACCAATGCTTCCGGCGTCGTGTGGCTTAAGTTTTACAAAAGTGGATCTCATATAAATAATAATTGAATGTCATTAAATGTAGTATTCAAATAATAAATATTTATGGTTTTAATGCATTAAAAAAATCGTGGATCAATTATTCCGAATTTAAATTATGAACAGTTAAAATATCTCGTGTGATTGCGTGTTCTTCTAAAATTGAGGGGTCCTTGAAATTTCTAAAAAGAACTCTTTATGTATATTTTGCCGAATTATATCAATTGTTGAGTCATTTCTAAATGCAAGGGTGAGCATCTAAATTATTCTCTGAGCTGAGCCCCAAACTGGAGAGATCAAAGATGTAATTTTGTTGGTCAGATTAGTGCCCATCATAAGCCAAATGTTCAGTTCTCGGTTCGTTATACTTTTTCTCCATTCTACTGCTGGATTTCTTGAAATATCCCTAGGTCTTTAGTAGGTATTTATGATCTTTTCATGGCTTCGATATAATTCTTATA
>NW_027295744.1:0-4844 GCF_016086655.4 Lepeophtheirus salmonis | reverse complement strand
TTATCAAGCAGGTTGAATTTTAAGATAGTTCCAATTTATCGTGGACACCCTGTAGTTACGTTTAATTTTCAGTTTCTTTTATTTTTACATACCGGCAGGATACATATTATTAATCAAGTCCTTCCTCCACCACCTAGTAGCCTTCATTGCCGCTAAGGACGGCTAAATTACGTCATATATTAATAGTATTAACTTTGTGGAAATTCTAACTTTAATTAATAATTTATAACGTGTTGAAGTTTCATTTTCAAAGTGTTTGGATTTTAATAGATCACTCAGAACAAAATATAAATTATGCGACACATTTAATTAAATATGACGTCATTGTAGGGCAATATTTTTAACTTTGGCACATTTCATTTATATATTCTGTCTATACTGAGTTTTAAATGAGATCAATCTCTAGGGAATTAATTGTTCCTTGAGACCCGTTTATATTTCTTTAAAGCATTTTTAACTCCGTCCACTCAAAAATATTAACGGTCACGAAACGGTCCAGGATTTTCAGACTACAACTCACCACTAATAGTAATATCATTATTTTCATTGTGAATAACTATAGAGAGAGTAAAAGAAGGACATCATAATGGATTATTAGCACTTGTAAAATGTTCTTTTTTTTTTTTTTAATATAAAGCTTTCTAATTTTTGCATTTACCTTTTAAGGATATTTCATTATTATTATGATACTATAGGGTATTTAAAAAAAAGTGGACATTCATTATGCAGAATGATCCTTCCCCGTTGTTTAGGAGTTAGCTATAAAATTAATTAATTGCTTGACTTTTTATGGTACCCACATGCATATTATTAAACAATTTAATATATTAATTATCATTGAGCCTGGTTTGACAAGCAAATACTACTAATAATAGAGAGACTACTAATTCAACACTAATTCTCACCCATAGAATGGATTAAATAAATAATATATCCTACTAGTAAAATATATAAAGGGTTGATCTTATTTTGTAGTACGCATTATATTTTTTTTCAATTTTCTAAGAGTAGAATCTAAACAATGGGTTACGTAAGGGAATTTATTTCACAAAATCCTTTGAAAATAGTACTTGGCACAATTTTTATTCAAAATGTGAGCCCTCTGCTCTAATAATTAACTCAATAAGAAGACTTAATCCCATGGTGTCCTTGACTCGGTAGTCAGACTCAAGCTTGATCCACTCCCTCTTGATGGAAGTCTCTAAAGAATGAACACTTCTGTGCAGTATAGTCTTATAGATGCCCCTAGATATAGTATTCGAAGAAGTTCGCATCTGGAGAGGAGGGCAGGTACATATTAAGTTCATTAAAGTCCGGAAAGGTGTCTTTAAGGAAGGGTTGGTTCTTAGCGACGCCGTGACACGGACCTTCGTCTTGAGTGAAAACAAAGTTGACCCAATCTTCCTTCTGGCCAAAGGTAGCATTTTTTTATTCAAAACTTCGATGTAAGCATCTGCAAAGGGCAGACTTCAAAACATCCAAGACCATGGGTCCAGCTGGATTTTTTTTTCCATCAGACACTACCAAAAAATTACTCAAATTTTTGTTAGCCTTAAGAAAATTATAATTTTCTTAGCCCTTTTCAACCGTCTCAGCTTGCTTTCCGTTATTTTGTACCTAATGGCATTCCAGTTTGAAAAAAATCAAATGTATACCAATAGATACGCTCAACCATGATAGTAAATTAATTCCAAGTCACTGTGTTATCTTATTTGTTCAAATTGACATCATCAATAAACCAATTGTTTGCGTGACCGGTATTTTTGTCCCTAACATTTTCGTCCCTTACATTTTTTGCGACTATATTTTTTCCATTGATAAGTTTTACTCAAGGAGATTTTGTCGCATGACATCCTCGCCCCCTTGTTATGGTTTTTTATTATCGATTCAAACTTTGCTATTGTATCTCAATTAGATTCATTATAAAGCTAGGCGGGAAAAAAAAGGAATATTGATAACGAAGTAATCTGTAATCTTGTGCTATTTATATGTTTAATATAATTAGAAGGAGTAATGAATGACGGATCTGGGATGCTGAGTCTATTTCGAAGGGCTTCATTGACTTGTGGCTTGTTAATTAATCATAGTCGCGGCCTTAGTTGAGGCTTGAGGCTTGAAAAAATCGAAAAAAACGCAATGGATAGAAAGAAAGGAATATTTATTGATGAGTCTTCTTGTCCGGAGATGGTAGGTAGCCGCATATTTTTCTAACGTATCTACTTTTACTATCAACGACATTAAATAGCTCACTTAATTGCATCACTTTTCTTGGATTCATCTCACTTGGTCTTAGTTTAGAGCTCTATATTCATGGAGAGGGCTTGTCTTTTCAGAAAAATACATAACTTAATATAAACAAACATATTTAATTTATCTATAATGCAAAGACAACTACTTGATTTGTCAAAAGATTATAGGTAATCATCTAATTAATTATTCGACTAAGCGACTTTTTATTCGTGAATCTATCTCATGTATTCATGAACAATAGTCATTCGTTTGTCAAGAGGAGTCCATATATTTGCCTCCTTGCCTCTTTATTCGTCAAAGACTCCTAAACCAAGTTCGACTAGCTCTCAGCCTTATTTAATATTTTAAACAATGACCGTAAAGAAGTTCAACCTCAGAATATTTACTTTTTTAGTAACCAAGGACTAACTCACGAAGAAATGGAAGCATTTCATATCGCTTTTGTATTGCAAATTTCCAAGTCTCACATGAATGAATAAAATATAGACTTAATAAATTCATGAATTACTTCTGACCTAAGATGAGTAACTAAAGAATTTTCGATAAAGGCTCAACTAAAAATAATAATTGTGGCCTATATTTAGGTAAGGATTATGTTTTTACAAATACAAATGTAGACACTTTTTAAGACGTATACTCGTTTAGACGCTTATGTTCCATGGAATTGGTTCTGTGAACCTCAAGTTTCATTTATACAAAATGATCGTTTTTGTTCATATTAAAGAACGCAAGCTTAAAATTAAGATGACGATCAGAGAGCACATCAAAATTTTGGGACTGATACTTTTATAATCACATTTGCCATCAAGTAAATTATCTATATATGTATTTCACATCACTATGGTATGAACCAATTTTGAGTTGTTTGCTCGTAGTCCAAAGCATGACTGTACATATGTTTAAATATACGTTTGTAAATACATTTTTGAAACGAATATATATCTGTACACAATGTAAGTACATAAATAGGTATATTGTACATGGAAAAGTCAATTGTCTAATTCCATGAAATGTAACCATCAAATTACAGACATTCATTAACATTTCATGACGAATTTTTTAATCTATTTTTTACTCTAGTATTTTGAACAACTCCCCCCTTAGTCCCGGTCTCTCTTCAGAGTGGTCAGTAAGTATATAGTTTAAAGCAGAACTAAAAAAACGAAAACATAGTAGGAAACACTTCTGTCTAATTGAGGAGATTTCTTTGGCTACAAGATGTCGCTCTTGAAATAACATTAGATATAATTAGTATTGTAACTATCTTTATATTTTCTTTATTGATACCGTATGTCCTTATCTGTTTATCATATAGCTTTTCTTAAATATTTTGATGGTGTATAAAGTTATAGATGAGATTAATATTATGAGCATTGCAAATAATCTTGCAAAAAAATTCCTGCTTTTATTATAGTTCAATATAATGCGAGGTGGACCCAAAACATGCTGTATCATTTATTTATGATTTTATCCCCCGTTTAATTACCCAACCAAACGACAGCTGCAACATAAATCACCATGTTTTGTTTGTATCAAATGTCTTTAAGTGCAAAAATGTCTGACTAACAACAAAAAAGGCACGCGTGTACAATCTCCTCTAGCCGGTGTCAGAGACGAGAAGGTTGAAAAGAAAAACACTGGACGGCGTGCAACATCAGGAAGGTAATGATTGGAATTTTAGCCATAGAGCCAAGAAAAAACCAAAACTTTTGCAGCAACAATATGGCTGACTTTAGGGGCGTCCGCAGGATTATACTTTTTTTTGGAGGGGGTCTTTTGCTAAAAAAAAAAAAAATCAAATATTAAATTTTTTGGTAAAACGTTTCAAAAATCTATAATTATTTATAGAAAATTAATTGTTTTGAAAAAAAAAAAAAAGTTTAATTTTTTTGTATAAAATTTTTAAAAATAAATTTTGAATATATTTTAAAAACCACATCTCAAATATTAAAGTTTTCCGGAAAAAATTCAAAAATCAATAAATTTTCAATGAAATTTAATTTTAATGAAAAAATTACAAATATTAATTTTTTGCAAAAAGATTTCAAATATTAAATTTTTGGCTCTGCTAGATAATTTATCCGAAGCAAGAAATTGATTAATTAGATGGAGGGCTACAGGCCCTCCATCTCAACCCTGCAGACGCCCCTGAACTTTTGGCCCTGATCTATGTGTCCCTCCTCCAGCCAACATCTCTTTGCCCACACATTGCATTTTGAATATCTTGGAAAGGAATATCTGCCACACGCCTCATCCAAATTTGAATTTGCTCCCGCCCTACTATAATGACAACAAAGTGCGCATGGGCACAGCCATCATTGTCAAGAGCTACCAATCTGTTACTTAAGGTGACGAAGCTGTCATTCTAGGTGAAAAGGTCATACTCAATATCAAAATATAGCTAAATATTGTGTTTAAATATTTTACCAATTGCTTTACAGTTGCCACTACTTTTGATTCCTCGCTGAGTCTTTAAAAATCTTGTTCTGAAAATCTTAAGTACCAATATCTGTGACATATTTTTATTTTGTAAGATAAGACAAATGTTTATTATGAAATAGTTTAAAAAGTAAAACACGTCAAAACAAATCAAA
>NW_027295743.1:0-930 GCF_016086655.4 Lepeophtheirus salmonis | reverse complement strand
TTAGACTAATTAAATTTTGACACAACACACTTACAACTTATTACTGAAAGTCACTTATGATCAGTACTCTTTCTATTATATTCATTTGAATAAGTTTCTCAGTCCATCATCCTATGATCAAGTCAAGACCTGACATCCTAGTCCTAGAGAAAAAAAAATCATATATGTGTAGCTGAGATCAAATACAAAAATGGAAGGATATGCATGTCTGATTTTCAATATATTTTTTTATTTTTTTATATGTATTGATACATCCTAATGCTGCCTTCATATCTATTTTCCGTTCCATATTACTCCTTACATGGGAAAAAGTTGAAGACCTCATCTGTAATACATATTTTTCGATGCCTTATTTCATAACTCACATAATTGCTTGGGTTTTTTTAATTTTTGCTCACAATTTGTTGTAATGGCTACCTCACAAATAAATTGGAAGGCTGGAAGGAGCGAAGCAAGGAATATTCTTTATAAAAAAGGACTTATTCACTCCCGGGAAACAATTGATAATTAAGAGAATATTTCAGAAAGGAAAGGTTGCTCGATTATTGATAAAAATCGTAATTAATTACAATTAAGTCATTAAAATTATTAATTGTCTAAATTTGAAGCTATATTTTGAAATTTTTTATAATGACAACATTATTGATTTGAAATGTCAACTATTAATAGAACATTTTCACGTGATGTAAATTTTTTTGATGGAGTCCACTCCGGGGGCCTGAACAACCAAGTTTTATTAACATTGAAAAATATTTTTTTAATTAATATTAAGGAAAATGTAAACTATTGGATCTCAAAATGAGACTAACAAATAAAAATAATTAGCCTTACTGTCTTACTGCCTTGTTTTATTATATATATGATCATAGGATATATTAAAAATATGTTATTATATCGTTATAATGTAATCTTATTTCCGTATTGCAGATA
>NW_027295742.1:0-320 GCF_016086655.4 Lepeophtheirus salmonis | reverse complement strand
CGTTCAGTTACGTATTGCTGCATCAAATATAGCACTTTGAGGACCTATAAAGGCGTTTGAGCAAAGAAATATTGCAATTTTTTTCATGAAATTCAAGTCAAATATGGCTTAAAATGACCATATTTTTCGAAAAAACTCCCAATTTACGGAATTTTACTAGAAATTCATCTTTTAATCATCAAATATAGCACTTTGAGGACCTATAAAGGCGTTTGAGCAAAGAAATATTGCAATTTGAAGCTTTTTTCATGAAATTCAAGTCAAATATGGCTTAAAATGACCATATTTTCGAAAAAACTCCCAATTTACTGAATTTTACT
>NW_027295741.1:0-3004 GCF_016086655.4 Lepeophtheirus salmonis | reverse complement strand
ATTATGTATGATACTGATTGCTAGAAAAGGACACTACATTATACTTTCTTACAACTCTCCAAGTGTTTAAAAAAGTACAACATAAGTGATTTAAAAAAAAAAAAAAAACTAAGCCTTTGAAAAAATACTGGATATTGACTGACAGGTTAGTATACATTTATTAAATCACCTGGTCCAATATTTTTAAAAGAAAAAAGTTTGAATATTCGTTAAAGAAACTTGATTACTTTCACTTGACATTTTGCTTTAATATTCGTCAGCCACTTGTACATTTTACCAGTTAAAGTCACCAGATAGTGAAAAGTGTATACAGGGTGTCCACAATAAATTGGAACTACTTTAAACTTAATCCAGATCCATAATGTGTATATTCGGGGTTAAATCATACAAATGTGAAAGGTTGTGTGGACAATACACTACAACTTCCACCACAATTGTTTTGACAACAAACAATTGTCATCATGGAACAAACAAGGAGACACGCCATCCTCGAATTGGCTCGTGCGGGACACAAGCCATGTGCTATCTACAAGCTTCTTAACTACCCCAAGACTACGGTGTACCAGATCTTCAATGCCTGGGAGGTTGAGGGGAAGGTCTGCTGCAAGGCCCACAACATGAGAAGTGACCAAATCCTCATTCCCCGATTCCTTGAAGGCCTCCAGAAGTCCATTAAGGCTTCGCCGGGGACCTCCTTGTTCAGGTTGGCCAATAACCGTGGAGTGAGCAAGCAGCTGGTCTCCAAGGCTGAGAATGAGGACCTTGGGTACAGGTCATACCGAATGGCCAAACAACACATCCTCACGGCATCCATGAAGGTCATCAGACTCACCAACGGTAAGCGTCTCCTGAATGACCTGAAGAGCCATGGAGGAAGAGTCATTTTCTTCTCCGACGAGAAGAACTGGACTGTCGACAGAAGCTACAACTTCCACAATGACAGGTGGCTTGCCAAGGAGAGAGAAGAGGTCCCTGCAGTTTTCACCACAAAGTTCCCAGGCTCCATTACGAGGGAGTGGAATGCTGTCGATTCTGAGGAAGTCCTCAGGGCAGGATGGAGAAGATGGTGGCTGCTGAGGGAGGACATGTTGAATAAATTTATTGTTTAATATCATGTCTAACTTTTTCATATTAACAAATACACTCCAAATTCCATTTTTATCAAGCAGGTTGAATTTTAAGATAGTTCCAATTTATCGTGGACACCCTGTATTCACACACCTCAAAAATTTCCATTTTGTATTTTAATAATAGTAAAAAAGAGCCTTCTATCCATTTAGTAAATCAGAAAAATGAAAATTATTTTACATATCTATATATTAAATGTAAATGTCTATGTGTGTATGTAGTTTAAAGATATACTCGATTAAGATAGGAAAAATTGCTACAAATTGTATGGTTTGAGAACATGAAAACTGTTTATTTCAGTGAATATGACTAATTTTATGTATTGTACTATACCACTAAAAATCAAGATTTCTTGTTGGAGTATTTTAAACTAATTTTTATTTCATATTGAAGGTTAATTTTTGTTTAATTTAGGTCTTTTTGTGCATAAATATATTAGATTGAGTTGTTTCTATCAACTTACTAGTAAGTTATGTGTAAAAATAAACCTGCTGGTAAAAGCTAAACGCTGAATTAAGCTAACATAACCAGTTCTTCTGTAAAATACCATTTGTATCTTAGAAATGCATTGGCTGCATCAATAGCACCTTCCTGATTTCATTTTGATCCATATTAGTTTAAAACACTATAAAAAAATATTGATTTGTAATTGCATCAAGATGAAAATATTATGTAAAAAATTACACAATTAATAGAATTAGTCATGTTCAGATATTCAGTATTTGGGGACAAATTATATAAGATTGACGTCATAGTCATATAATCCAACAGTTTTAATATACTCATAGTCCAAAAAACTGAGGCTATTGTAAAAATACGAAATAGAAAATAAGGTATGTCTTGAGCCCTGCTCGATATAATCACGTCCTTGATAGGGCATATAAAGCGGGAACATACCTTGAGGATGAAGCTTATGGGTATGAATGCTAAGTGATCTTTGATCCCAGCTACCAAAGTTTCCATAATTGTGGAGTGACTCCTTTTAGTGGTTGCTTCAACAGGGGTTCAGATAAAAAAAATACATTAGTCAGAATGTGCTGAGTCATTCTGCAACAACAAATGACAAATACTAACTACCTAGGTGATACAAAGAATCACAGTCTGTTCCATAACTTTCCTGTGATTGCTCAGACGGCTCAGAGTAAAGTTTGTCCAAAGAAAATAAATATTTATGTATAAATGTGTTTGACTTATTATTCATCAGTCATTAATTAATGTATTTGATAGTGATCCCTGTTCTTTTTTGAATTGTATATATTCAGTGGATACATCATTTCTTGGGATTTTAAATATTATTCAGAAATGGAAGAGTTGCGTAAAATACCACGTGATTTTATAAAATATGGGGAAAAAACACTTTATGTTATAGCTTAAACAATTACTCAACTATATTTCTTGTATGACAGGGTTTGTTGTAATACGAAGTGATTATATGACATTCAGGTCAAAACACTCATTTTGAAAAAATCGTCAAATTTCAAAACTTTGGTTGTCGTTGAGCTACTTCTAAATATTTTTCAAAAACGTTCAAAATTTATATACAAATGTTCTTAGTCTAAAAAGAAAAATTTGCAACCCTTCCAGCTTTATGTTTCTCAAATTTTAAGAATAAGTCAACCTTAGTATGGACAAGTAAACTACGGTGCTCACGGCGTTATCTGAATTGGATTATGCAAGCTGTCATGCAATAAGAAACTGAAAAAAGGCCCAAAACTAAGCTGCACATATCGTTATCTTAATTGTACCATGTAAGATTTCATTCAAAAAGAAACATGTCCCAAAATTAACTGGTAGTTAGCCAAATAAGTCAATCACACCAACTGCTATTATTCCCTATTATGTAATCCTATATCATCATCGTCATAATTATCCACAA
>NW_027295740.1:0-1325 GCF_016086655.4 Lepeophtheirus salmonis | reverse complement strand
CATCTCAAACCATTTTGTTTTATTTAAAAAAAAAAATGTGAGCACTGTTAATGAAAAGCCCTTTACTTACAAATATACACATCAATTTAAAAAAGCTATATGCAGCTGAGTTTTTCTAATAATAACAACATCAAGCCAATATTAAAGTATACTAAACAAGTGTTTCTTTTGTATGTTTATGATCAAAATAGATTTGATACGGACCAATATATTTCATATTAAATTGATATTTATATGAAAATAAAATGTATCAAATATTGGCAATAAGAATAAATTGGATGACATCTAGATCTTAAATATCTGTATTTATTACCCTTGGGAAGTACATGACGTCCGTCAGTATAAATGATTATCCTAAATCATTATAATATGTGTACTTCATCTATAAAATGAGATAATTACACAAGGATTGATTCAAGGTACTTTTATTCTGTTAGTTCTCGTCAACTTGAATATTCCCCTTCTGTACAATATACTTTCCCTATAAATTATTACAAATAAATGTTAGCATAAATCTGTCAACAACAGTTGACGTAAACTTAAATCCATAACAACCTCCTAAATAAAAACTTTGTCTCTCGATAAATTATAAGAAAAAGGGCATCTACTCCCTGCCATTTTACTCCCTAGCATTTAACTCTCCGTCCCATCTATAACCCCCGTCCCCCCTACCCCGAATCTTTTATCAATCCTCCTCTTGTATCATAGTTCTTGAGAAGTATAATTAGAAATAAATAAATATCCTGATTGATTCGACAGCCTTGGTAATTTCGCCTTGGGATACTTTGTTTTAAAGCTATTTTACCTAAATAATATTTCACCTTAATATATGAATAAATGAAATTTAAAAATCGTTAATGTATATATATTTTTGGTTTGAAATTGATGTTGAATTTTTAATCAAAATATGCACTCTTCATTTTTTCTTTTACTAAAAAGTCGTTCCTTTGTTTTTTCTTTCGATTAAAGTTTTTACTATAAGATTAACAAATTATTTATGGAGGATTTGGGTTCATCTGCTGAACTGGGTAAAGCAAGGAAGTGATGGAGTGGGGAGACTGTATCACTTTTTCTTTCTTCTTGGTCTTTAAGTCAAAAAGCTCAGCCTAGAGATTCCGCTCAAAATCCTTGGATCTAAAATGCCTTAAATCACAAATCTTGGCATTCTCAATATTAATTAATAATTGGGTCTTTTCTCCTGACCCTGAAGCATCAAAAATTTCTAAAGAAATGGAAAATACAGGGCATCCCGTGGATTGGGACATCAACCCATGGCACAAAAATGCATTGAACCTCGAAATAATGCACTTTTAACTAAACAGATC
>NW_027295739.1:0-961 GCF_016086655.4 Lepeophtheirus salmonis | reverse complement strand
ATGTTGCCAATAGTGTTTGTGTCTTACTTCAAAAGAACAGTGAAGTTCATGTTTATCTAATTAAATTATGTTTTTCCGATAATTGACTTCTAATTACTCCAATGCTGAAAACTTTCTCTTTTTATTTAAATAAAGGAATTTTTGACATTTTTGCATTTTATTTTTTTATATGTGAGTAAATCGTTTTTTCTTACACTACGAAATGTGTAATTACTCAAATACCTCTTACTCTCTATAGTAAAAATAAAATATGAGTTTTCAAAGCCTTTGTTACTTAATTAATCGAGCAATGTTCTTTAAACTAACATTTTCTATAACAATTTTTTTACAATTTTGCAAAAATGATCCAGTTATCTATGGTTTTTTTAAAGAGGACAATATTCTATTGGAAGTTTTGTCTTTCTCTTCACCATTCCTAATAAAAGATATAAGTTGATTTTTTGCACAATTAGTTCAAAAACTTTATTCTCAATATCCAATGCAAATGTGGATTTGGTAATTTTTCACAAATAACAAAAAATACTTCGTTACCCTTGAATACAATGCTTTCTAAAAGTTGTTGCAAATAATGTGGATTTAATGAAGGAAATATTATTTTTCATCTTGGGGTGTATTTTATCACAATTCACCAAAAGAGGGTTAAACCCTTGCATTTACAAGGGATGAATAAATAGAATGACTATGTGTAATATATTATTTATAAATATTGGGCCGAAGCCATTTTAAAGTCTTACACTTAAAAAAATATGTAAGTATTTATTTAAAATATTTTTTTATGTATATTGTTAAAAGTATTACAAATATAATTGTAAGTTTACAAAGTGGGGCATAATTTTAATTAGCATATGTATAGTGTAGCGTTGAAATTTTGTAGCTCCTACCCTCTCAATTTAATCAATTTTTGTATTCATTTTCTAAAGAAAATAATTTGATTAAAAATCAAAACCAACCCCTCCCAAAA
>NW_027295738.1:0-618 GCF_016086655.4 Lepeophtheirus salmonis | reverse complement strand
TTTGTATGGATCATAGTGGATTTCCCCATTTGTTTTCACTGATAGCCTTGACCAACCTTAGAGTTCTTCCAGTTTTGGTTGTTCCACTCAGTGACTTTGCGCTTTTAAAAAGCATCCTTGTATAATATTCCCGTTCCTCCTTCATAGATCCTTGATACATTTTTTTGAAGTTCCTTTTCAAATCTAACAGTCTTATGTCTTTCACTTGGATTAAAATCAACACTGATAAATATTTTGTTTTTTAACCATGAAATTCCATTTTTATTTATTTAAATATCTCTCATTTTTCTCCTGTCATATAATTTTACCTTCATCTCTTCGATACATGATCTTGAATTATAGGACCTCGAACCATCGTCTTCTTTACTAAATTTAATAGTCAATTAACACAGCTTCTGAAATACTAGTTGATGTAGTATTATGTGGCAATTCCTCCTCTTCCCAATCAATACAAAATTCTTGAAACTCTCTTGTTGCGAAATTAGTACCTCCATCTGATTTTAATTGTTCAGGTACCTCATAATCAATAAAATATCTTTCTATAGTTGTTTTTGCTATTCTATATGTATATCTACCATATTTACAATAATGTACAGAAGGAAATCCTGATTACTTGTC
>NW_027295737.1:0-2596 GCF_016086655.4 Lepeophtheirus salmonis | reverse complement strand
AAATATTGTTCTCTCGTCCTGCAATGGTAATGCCTTAGACCCAATCAAATCAAACTCATCACACTGTACAAATTATAACAAGAAAACTCTTCTTAATGTTGACACTTACAAAGAGGAGCAATGCATAAAGCCAGGTTCTTGAGCATCAATTTTGTTTACAATCTCAAGGAACTGTTACAACACAGCATCATCCCAAGAAACAACTGAAGAAATTTGTTGTTTATATATAATGTAGCTGGTAGCTTCCTTCACGGTCTGTGTCCTTCTGCACAATGCTCTGATCTGTGTTATAAAAAACTTCTTATTTCTTGAAAACATGTCAATTTAACTTTTTCAAAAGTTGTTTTAAATGCTTTTGATTGGCACCTGGGGTATTTAACGTCATAAATGGATTTAATGGCTCTGTACAGCCACAGAGTTTTTAAAGAAGAGCGCCAAAGACTTAAAGATGCTAAAAAATTGATGTAGCCTACGTTACATATCACTTATTTATACATGATTAATTATTATGAATTATGATAAGAATAAAAAAATAAGGATAAAAGCTTTTATTTCTGGTCAGGTTGTCAACCACAAAAATCTCTTCTGCTTTTTAGGGAATATATTATACATTTCTACTTATATATGTGTTGAAAGGTTTTTGGAGTATTAATGAGGCCTCCAACATCTCAAATATCTTCTCACTAAGTGAGTATTTAATTTAATAAGAATATATCTACAGAAAAGAAAAAATAATTAAAACCTGACTGCATTATTACAAAAATAATCTTTCACAAAAACTACTGATTTTTTTTCTTCAAAACTTCAGATACACAGAGTCAACGTGGCTGTTACGAATAGCTACATCTTCTGCAAGTGAGTAATCTACGATGTAAATAAGTTGAAGACAAGTTCTGTAGAACAACTCAAAAGAAGTGAAAATACATCATATTTAATTACAAATTATATATTTTTACATTTATAAACCATTTCTACGTTTCTAAAATAAATTTTGTTCATTATTAAAACCAATTTTATCACGTCTTATTTTAATTTTTCTTTCAAGTTATTATTATTATTTCATTATTTAGGAGGATACTTATAAGTATTTATTAACAAAGTGTGAGTATGTTAATAAAAAACCAAAAGTAACACTGAAGATTTCTTGGGGAGTTATCTTGAATATTAAGGCAGATCAATATTATTAAAGCCACGTTTGTCTGTTCGTAGAGCAATGCTAGTAATATTTAATTTATTACTCTACAATAATTGGATAACAAGTAAAACATGTATAATACGTAAAAACAGCTGTTGTTTTTATATTTTTAACACAATGATCTCATTCTAACTATTTTCGAACATTTTTAAAATGGATTTAGAAGAATTTTCTATGAAAAAGCTATTGAATTTCATTAATATTTTTAATCCTTTAAATAATGTGTTTACTTTATTTAATTCAATTTAATTTGAAAAAAAAAACAACATCTTACAATACTTGGAAAGTAATGGAGAAAAGTTGTTATTTTGAATAAAAAGCTATAATGTATATTATATAAATTATATCAAAACAAAAACACATATGATTTCTTAAAGAAACCTGTAAAATTTCAAAAAAAAGTTGTGAACTGTTTAATGTTAGCCAATGATATTTATAGATTGAAAGGATCATTTTGAAACCCTAAGGACCTTATGTTTCGAACTTAAATCCACCACCTCCAGCTTTAACCACAGCCTCTAACCTTGCCCTGAACCTGACACAAGCTTTGATGAGGAACTTCTTCTCTATGTTGCCCACTGTCTCGAGAAGGGACACCCTCAAAGAGTCAGCCGTGTTATGTAAATGATTACCTGATTTGGACGAACTTAATCAATTTTAAAATTATAGTACGACATCGGCGGATGTATTAACATCTATCAAAGCTTTCTAGCATCATTGTCTATGAAGTTATTTGGATCCTTGGGGTTTGGCACCCTAATTGACATTTTGTGTTTTAATATATATTATATTTATATGCCTTATAAGTATAAGGAAGTATTATAATATGGCGATAGTACTATTGTATAGTAGAATTCTTGTAATTTCCTTCCAGTCATCCGTCATTTAATAAATTAACTTTGAGCACACACAGAAGAATAATCAAAGATACAATCATAAACTATACCAAAATGTATATATTCGTGGAATTTCTATGTTTCTCAATTTTGCTCATCTTTTCTCCCATTTATGCCTGATTTTGTTAATGATATTCGCAATTGGTTGATGGAGTCCATGGCTGCACATCCTGTCATTGATTCCGAAAAACAAACCTTCACTCCAATATTTAAAATAATTGTCTTCTGCTTGTTGATTTCCAGGCCATACGTCTTCCTGAAACGCTCATAAATTTGCAATTGCAGGAAATATCTCGCTTTCGTCTTAATTTATTCTTCTGATTCCCTCTCTATGAAGATATAGTTGTCGTGAACATTTTTTTCTATGCTTATATTAAGCTCAAGTTGAAATTTTCAAATCTTATGCGACCCCCAGGGCCCTGCACTTTAATTATGCCAATTATGTGCTTTCTACAAAAGGCAATTTAAAAAAAAAATCTTTAAGTGTCAGAATATTTTTTTATAT
>NW_027295736.1:0-1061 GCF_016086655.4 Lepeophtheirus salmonis | reverse complement strand
CAGTCTACGATCATTCTATTAAAGGTGACGAAATCCACCGAGTGAAGCAATTGTTCAAGAATGAGAATGCTAGTTGTGATGTGAGCTTATTCTGTCGTGTTTTTGACAATATATAAGCTGCAATTCTCATACCTTTTTTACTCGCGTCCCCAAAGATAGCAAGGAATTCAAACGGACCCCCAGTACCTCAGGCTGATCAGCGTCTAGCGTGTCAGTAATAGGAGCTTCAAGGCTTTGTTGTCCAGACTGTGTTTCGGTATCATCTTTTGTTGGTTTTCTGTTTGAGAGTGGTTTTTGCATCCAGTAGGAATTACCACTAGCGATGTAGGCTCCATATCGATCTCAGTATTATCTACAGAAATATTTTTAAGTTTTTTCTTCAAGAACTTCTTTGTACTAAATTATTTGGGCTCTTTTCCTGTGCAGTTAAGTTGAGAATAACCAAATCTGAAACACCTTTGACATTGTTGTTGTACCCCGGGAAAAGGGATATTAATAGGATCTCATTGACTGGAATTATTTGAGGAATGTTGGACGGGACCTCAAAAATATAATTTGAGGTCCTCCATAAGTTTTGTAGCTCTTGAAACATCTTTCTGCTTCCAGGTCTTCTGGGTTAGGTCTGGGTAGGAGTCAGAGATTTCAACAAAAAATTTTATCCATTCCTTTAACTTAGTTTCATCAACTCTCTTAAAAGTGTTGATTGCTGCTACTTCCAATTCAATTTTTTTTAAATCAAGTATTTTCTAAATGCAATTGCTTAATTAAATAGAGAATCTTAAATTTGTTGTCGATTCTATTTCAATAAGGTATTAGTTTAAAGATACTTGAGTTCAATTAAATAATTACATCAAATAACATATTATAAAAATTATGTACTACATTTAATCTGAATGGTTGTTTGCTAAAAGTAACCCTTGGCCATAGTCGGTATTTGAATTTATTCATCTCTTCTTATCACTTAAAACGCTAATTATATGTTTGAGTGGAGTGGAACAGAAAGAATATTTACAATTAATTTTCCATATGTAATTATGTTCCACTTTATCACAATGACTTGT
>NW_027295735.1:0-3220 GCF_016086655.4 Lepeophtheirus salmonis | reverse complement strand
CCACAGCAGAGATAAATTCAAACATCACCATATACTCTTCAGCTGCAGCCTTTCTACGGGCAGTAGCAGGTCTGTGCAACGAATTTGCCGATACCTTGGACTCTCTGATGTAGAAGCTATGCACTAAAACGCACTTTGATACAAGTAAATGACATCTCTACATATTTATACTTAAGTAAATATGGATGGGATAATGTATATGTGATAGGAACTTTTTGGCACACGACTACCACACATACTTTACAAATCAAGATGCAAACACAATAGATGATTGCTTAAACATACTACAAGCCAAGCGACAACAACGAAAACCTACTAATACAGACCGACCAAACATGCGAAGCGCAGCAATAGACCTAATTAAAAAACACAGTACATATCCATATAACTCCGATGATGTAGTAAGCAACTTACAAAATGATGAGCATGAATGGATATATGACACATTTGGACTAAGCTGGAAATCGCACATAACTGACTTCATCCAAAATCTTAATCATAGAATAAGGAAGGAACAACGATTATCACTAGCAGAACATCATAAAGAAATTTGTATAGATTTTCAACCTTCAACAGTAATAATGGAATGGCTCGATATATTCTTCCAAGAAAATAACATAAATGTAGCAGAATTCTATACAAAATTATGTATAGTAGCCAATAAAGAAGAACCAAAAGTCAATGCATTTATTTTACAAGGACCAACCAATTGTTTTAAATCAACATTATTTCGACTCATATTTGAAGGACTTAATATAACACCAATGACAAGAACTTCAACAAATAACAATTTCTACCTACAATCATGCTTAAACAAAGATTATATAATATGGGAAGAACCAATGCTAACAATGGCCGACATCAATGAATGGAAACTATTACTTGAAGGCGCCGATGTCAAAGCATCGGTAAAAAATGGACCTGACTCCATACTCAAACGCACGCCATTCTTCATAACAACAAATCACAGCCTATGTAAATGGATAAGTGCTGAAGACGCAGCAGCAATAGATGAGAGAACATTTGTATATAACCTATCAAATAAAATATCCAGTCACAGAGGCCAATCCAGTATACCTCCTGCACCACGCCACATCACACAACAAGATCTCTGCTACTATTTACTAAATAATGGAAACTCCTCTATCACCTAATAAACGTCAACGAATGGATGTGGATGAAAATGATGAAGCTTCTTCAGTAGCCTCGTCAACACAAGCAGGATTAGTCTTTTATAAAACATTGAATCATAAAGTACATTTAGATTTAACAATTACTATTACTACACCAATAACACTATCTAACTTAGGTAAAACTTCATTATATTACTTAGATTGATAATAATAAAAATTAAATTACAATAGCTGACCATGCATTTTTTCTACCTATTCATGCTCTTGATTGGTGGTTCACTGAGCCTTCCACAACAACCGATATGTCCCCCCAATACAATGATGTCTACAGCAAAGCCATGTTCTATGCTTCCCACCTCAAAAGAAAAAATAGAAGTGAGTTTTGGGGTTGGTTTCGTCCAATACATGGGAATGTTCGTATTGGCAATCTTATGTTCTTCAGTGATGATATTACTCAAGGCACTAATACTCCAGTTCCTACTACGTATGGGAATGACGCCGGCTATCTTATTGCCTACGATAACTACCTCGGAGGAGACAATACGATTGATCTGACGCCAAGCACCTCAACGGGATATGACATCTTCAATAAACGAAGCTTACCAAAAGTACCGTTCCATCATAGAGACTGCAATTACGGGCAAAACCTACACACCATCAAACAAGGAGGAGAATACTACAAAGAATTCTCATTCCACAACAACCTACCTTCCCATACCAAATTTAGACGACCTATACGAGGAAATATAAAAGAAAAAAAGCATGTTTCACGTGGGTACCAATGCGTAGCTATCATTTCTCACCAGATTTACCCAACAATAAAGACTCTCCATTTAATAGTTATTATAATAACACAGCCATGGAATATCCCAATACATCAAAACTAGAAGGCCATGGCATTAATTTAATTTCATTTCCAAATACATTAAAAAGCTGATAACACACCCTTAAAATTACGTGTATCTGGAATAATGACAACTACATTTACATTTCGTGTATTTATGGAACACCCCAATCCACAATATAATGAAACAAACTCTTTCTTTCGCTAGTATATATTTAAAACAAAATAACAATAGTAGATTAAATACTGAAGTACATAATATAACAGAATGGCCATGCCTAGGGTATGCCAACTAAAAGAAATAAACAATTTATAAAGTCCAATCCATCCGTATATATTTATTCCTTCTATTCATACGCCGAAGGCGTGTATCAATAAGTAGATTTCCCTTTTTTAAACTAGTTTAGTACGTCTGACAGACGTATTACCTCTTTAAGGTAATCCGTCTGATAAACGGGCTAGCTGGTCTACGGGATGGACTACTATATATTATTATTATCATTGGCATGTGAATAGATCATATGTATTTAAAAGCAGTCAAACAACAATGTAATATGAAATACAATAACAACAATAGACAATCGACCTTTGTTCCTAAACATAGGCACGCCTTAAAATCCACTATAAAAAGGTCGGTTTGGCATTCATAAACTCTATATCATCAATGGAACATTGCCCTTGCAACAACAAAGACATTCTGTGTCCAACCTGTAATTGCACTTGTGAACAATACGAAAATGAGCTCTGCCCTTCCTGCTCTAACGATTTTGACAACGCCATGCCAAACAATTCCACTTCTACCAAACAAGCCAAACATACGCCTCACACCGAAACTTTACATAGTTCGTCTAACAAACACAGTGATAACGAGTCCGACTTTGAAGTTATCTTTCAAGATTATTGCGGAGAAGGGTCACAACTTCTACAGAGAACCCCTGAACGGCCATTATCCTCAAGAGATAGGACAAATCCAAACGAGAAACAACGTCTATGCAGTCCTCAACGGAGTGACAAGCCGTCCAGCACGAACTCACTTCGCAGAGTGCTTAACGAATGTGACATTCGATCAACTGACGATTCTAGCAAACGGGAACACGAATTGGACTCAAACTTATCCAGTCCACAACGTTCCCGATCTAATAGCTCTTGTTCTAGGGACTCGAGAGACTCTGGAAGAAGCATCCACAGCATAGTCAGGGTAATACGTCTGTCAGACGTACTAAACTAGTTTAAAATCCAATTG
>NW_027295734.1:0-513 GCF_016086655.4 Lepeophtheirus salmonis | reverse complement strand
TATTTCTAAACAATTCTTGGAAACATTATCCTTTGATTTTATTTGAGTTTTTTTTATAGATAAGTTTTGTTATTTCGTAAAATAAACCATAAAGTTGCTCCAAGTATAAAATGACAGTATTTTTCATAAACGAGTATGTATGTACATGTAAGGGATGGGGCCAAGAACCTTGGTATTTAAGCTTCCTTTAGTCTTATAATTTAGTATATACTTAAGTATAAATAAGATACGATGCTGGTACATGGTTCAAAAATTAGTACTAATGAATATTAAAATACTGAAGTACTTTGGACAGAAAATAATGAAAAATATTTCATTTATTTTTGTTTGAAAATGTTTTAAAATAAATATTATCATCAATCGTAACATTAACATGTAAGCAGAGCGATAACCCGGTAGCTCATGGCAGTAAAAAAACATATTACCTAGTGTAGAGATTGGCTTGTATCTAGCCCGTTTGACCGGAATTGGTGTCAAGAGTGTGAAAATTTGTACCGACTCTGATTATAAAAA
>NW_027295733.1:0-2513 GCF_016086655.4 Lepeophtheirus salmonis | reverse complement strand
CTTTGGGTACGTAGGGGCAATTCTGTTAATTCGTTTGATTTGATGGGGTTGAAGGGCGATGTAAATAAAGGAGTGACGGTAATTAACCTTGAAGACTTTTCATCAATACTGGGGAAAATTGTTTTGCCTAATTTTGCCGGTGGTGCCTCAGGTGTTAGTACAAATGATTTGGCTTTTCATAAATATACTGTACAGTATAATACAAATTTTGTTTATTCTTATTCAGCATCACCGTCAAACCCATTATTGGTTACAAATTTGGTTATTAACCACACACAGAAGGGAGAACACGCGTTAGATGAAGAGTTCGTGATAAGGTTTGGTTTGAAAAATGCTGATGGAACCTTACCGCTTATTTCTTATGGAGAAGGAAATAGCCTATTTCAAGCCCCAAGACTCGAAAGTTTTTGGGGGCCGCTTAATAAGCTTTGGTGGAATCAAAATCACAAAGAGATAATAAATGCAGTTAAACGTCAATGAATATTTTAAGAAAACCACTGTGGCTGTTTTTGTCTTTTTTAACGGCTTTCCTCATTACGGTACATTTATTTTTGTTAACTGTAACGTATCTTTTTTTTATGAGTGGTACTAATTGGATTACTCTTTCTGGGTTTTATTTGCTAGTTCTAGTATCTATGAAGTTAATTAAGACAATAAGAATTGCTTGGATATGCTGTTCCTTTGGCTTATTAGCAATAAGTTTTTCACCCTTTTTTTTTATTAATGACCTACCCCAAGACGTTTGGAAAACTTTTCCTTTTTTTCAGTTTTATTTGCCTATGATTGGCTTATGTTTTTTGATTACTCTTGTTTTTATCTTACAAATAAAGTATTTACACTATATTAAAAGTAAAATGTTTGATAATAAAGAAAAAGGTAGTGATGGTGGGTTTTGGCAAATTCTGAGTAATAATAAAATAGGCCAAGTATATATTCTCTTGGGGTATTTTCCTGTATTAGTTCCATTCGCCTTTTTTGCTCTAGAGGGTTTATTTGCTCATTATACTATTGTGGTTATGGTTATATTTTTTCATATATTAATGCCTTGGCGAATTTATGTTAATCATCAATACAGACTAATCTATATTTTAACGTCTGTAGTGACAACATTGGCCTTAATTTATGTGTTTTTAGGCAATGCTTTTTTTTAATCAAGTCATTGCCTCGCACACTCTATCGATCATCAATAATTAATGGTAAATCAATGAGGGCGAAGTACTTGATTTTTCCTGTTGATTTGATTATAGACGCTGCCGCTTTGGGTGTTTTGTGGATAATTGTAAACTAGGCAGTGAAAAATTAATTTAGAGAGACAGAGTATTGGGTGAGGCAGAAACTTATGACACAATATCGGTGCTGACAAGGCAAAAGATAACATATATTTTTTGGTGTTGTTCTTGGCGTTTATTTTAGTGAGCGTATAACCCGAGAGGAGATGCCCGTTGGATTTGTGAGGGTGTTAATGGGTGTTTATGAATAAGGGGATAGCGATATATTGCTTTATAAGCGGTATTCTTCTTGAATGGGGCAAGTTTTTTATAACCTTCTTCGGCTTGGGCAGTTGATAAGTTTTAATATCAGCCTTTTTTGGCGGTATAAAAACAGAGTCAGCACACTATCTTCTTTAATTACGCTCTTGCTATTTTGTTTTTTTGTACAATAGCAATTTGTGTTTATATATAAAAGAAGGTTTTTTGACTTATATAGAGGAGTATGTCCGTGCTTTTCCTTATGAATTTTTGGGCTGGAATGTTGGGATGCTTCTTCCAGGGTTTTTATAAGATGAATAGTAAAAAATATTTTTTTAATATATGGGTTTAATAAACCTGCGATTTAAAGGTTATTTTAATGATCCATTCGGTATTGGCAACATTATTCCTGATAAGTTGATAGAGTCGTGTTTTTTTGAAAAAAAATGGGTATTAAGTGCCTCAGGATCGGGGGGAGTATAGTGAGTGTGATTTATAATTTTTTGATAAAAATATTACGTATTATTTTTATAATAATAGTCTTATTTCAGCTTTTTATCTTTATTTTTGTTGCGGGAAAATTTTCCGTTTTAAATAGGCAAATTGTGGGCGACATTTGTATAAAACAAAGAGTTATGCAGGATATATATGATATATATCAGTGTGGATTATTTGGTAAGCGTATCCTTGAACAAGTAGATGACTGGTCTATTTCGGGCAATTATATATATGGGGCTTACTATACTAAAGCAAATAAAACCCATTTTTATTATGTCCATGTACCTTCGAATAAAACATATTATTTTGCGTCTTTAGAAGAGTTAAACCAAGCATTACGAGTATTATCATTGCCTAATTATAATATGAGTACGGCAAATAGTGTTGTCGACTTGGTCTATAAATAAGAGAGTATAATGCTAAAAAACATCAACTCAGAGGTTGTGTGGAACCAAGTGGCTATTTGGGGGGCGTCTATAGTTGCATTGGCTTTAGGTTATAGTTATGGCAAGTGGCACTTGGGCTATTTTTTATATAATTTTCTAG
>NW_027295732.1:0-542 GCF_016086655.4 Lepeophtheirus salmonis | reverse complement strand
ATGAGGAGCAAGATTTATCGGTAAATTTTCCAAATTTGGCCTGGCCTCTGAGTTGTGTAACAAAATCATATATAGGGTCACCTTGGGTTTGCTTCATTTATGATAGCCTATACCTTTCACAGAATACATATTCCACGTGAGCAAAAGCCTCGCACATGCCTCTGATGATGGTTTGAAAAGCATTCTCCTCCCCTTCTTGGTAATTTTTAATGTCTTGAACCATTGTTATACTTCGCTTCCAGCACAATATAGTAGTAAAGTCTTCTTTTTTTCTGTCGACGCTTCCCCAAACAGTAAAGTATTGAAGTAGCATGGTTAAAACAAAAGCAAATTTGAGCTTTGTTTCCTCACTCTGTTGTGGGAAATTTTGATTATCTGACCACGAACGGGAAGAAAAGTTGGCAATATTGAAGGATCGCCCTTCCCATTGAATTCAAACATACTATTGCCAACTGGGCGACTTAATCTTTTAAGTACTGGGCGCTTATCAAAACTTTTCTTATTCATCTCCGAGCGAACAAACCCCGTCATACTAATTTATT
>NW_027295731.1:0-2901 GCF_016086655.4 Lepeophtheirus salmonis | reverse complement strand
TGCTTAGTACGATAGACTAAATTCATACAATACATTAGGTCCCACAATCATACTGTTGATTAAATTAATTGAAAAATATACATTAAAACGCTCTATATAGAAACACACTTACTAAATAAATATGCTTAAAAATCAATAAAAAATTAACTTATTTCATTATGCAGGTTTCTGAAAAATAAAATTTTCTATATAGTGACGTTGGAAAACAGTAAATCATGGAGCATTGCAACATTTTCGATGGAACCAAAGACTTCCTCTAATTTGGATTTATTTATACAATTTGAAATAAGAGGCTTAAAATATTATAACAAATTGTATAATATATTTTTATTCTCATTGAAACTATTTTATATAAATTACAATTTATATAAGCTCAATGGACACATGATGACTTGTTGAAGATCTGTAGTGAGTGAGGGATTCCATAAGACAGATATTCAAGGTAGTCCTTAGAGTAAATCCTAATGATCCGGGGCAGTTAAGCAGGGACTTTGTTGCCAGGGATTCCTTCCTGCACATACAATCTTCTCCAAAGATGAGAACACCGATCCCAAACTCGGAATTCCAGTCTCAGTAGGTATTGCATTTCACATTTTTTAATTTCTCCCCCTCATTTTCAAATCCTTTTAGAATTTTTAACATTTGGCTTTAAATATATTATTATAATTTATCCGATTTTTCAAAACCAAAGGGATTAAACCCCCTTTAAACCTTAAATATAGCCAAAAATAACAAAAAGATGAAGGATCTTTTGGAAGGCCGCGATGCTCTGAAAAAAAAAAATTAGGCCATACTTGTAATTAGGTGATCAATTTCTACTAAATTGAGCATATCCTGTACTTGAACCATTTTTGCTGTTGAACAGTGTTATTATTTGCGTTTTATAACTATTTTTATTTATTGAATGATTGATAACTTTTTTTTATTCATTTAAAGTTGTTCAGCTATTCAATTTAATGTAATAAATCAAAGAGATAATTTCAAATTTTGAATACGACCAATTAGATGGAAATCAATGAAATAATTAATATTGTGGTTGAAGAGGCAATAAATATAAACGACTTTAGTAATTCTACGTGGTGGCGTATTCCTTCAAATACTTGGCGCAAAATTTTAAGTTTACTTGCTTTTTTTAACACTAAGTATGTGAATGTTACCGAACAAGATTCAATTATTAGAATAAAGCAATTTAACAAACCATTTCAGATCTAGGTGAATAAATTTCTGATGAAAAAATATCATTTATTTCCGAGCAATAAATGATATGATTTTCATATCAAAATAATAATTATAGAACTCAACTAGAAATTATAAGTTTATTCTAACATGTTATTTGTCACGTTAATTACTCTTCCTCTAGGGATCAATTTAAGCATAATTTTTTTCCAAATAAAGAATTATAACATTCAAATCCAAATATAATTTTTACATCACTTTTTAACAAGCATAAAAAATGGAAAATTTGTTGGTTCAGAATTTGAGTTATCCTCCATCCTTAGCTATATCTTACGAAATGAATCGTGTATATTTCCTCAAGTCACATTACTCCAAAAATATGCAGTTTTTGAATTTTCCTAGTTCCTTTCATTAACTATGTTTTCACATACTATGTTATTTCAAATAACGTAGTAATATCATTAACTTATTTCATTTTAGATATGCTGCATAATTATTGTAGATTATGTTCTGTTAGCTACTTACGTTGTTCCAAGAAAATCTATAGACTTGCTTGGTTTATCCAGGGAGTACTATAGAAATGGAGAACGTACTGTTTTGTGTTTACTACCTTAGTAGATCGACGTAATTTTTCCTTTTTAAATGGTTATTAAAAGTATCTTAAGGTTTTCACTTGAGGTGATTCGATTATTATTAAAGAAGAGTGGTAAGATTTTCATTATTATTTCAAGTTCATTTAACATCAGGCAATTGCTGAACTCAAAGATCCAGTGCCGTATCAACAGCGCCGAGGTAGTGGGAGAAAAATCGTGGCCTTTATTTATTCACACATACACTAAAAATTTAAAATATATACACATTTGTAAAATGAATGAAAGAAAATTTATATTTAGAATAAAACATAAACATACACACCTCTAAAATCTTTCATATACAACAATTAAACAAAAGAAAAAAAAACACCTCAACAGGAATCAGAAAAAAAGGTACCAAACAAAAACTATAATAAAATAACAGTTAAAAGGCACCATAGTGAGAAAAAATATTAAACAAAAATATTCAACTAGTCAGTATGCAATGTTCCTCTAGGGAGGTTGCGGGGACCCGGGACCTATACATCACTTTTTGTAGTAATTGCTCTTGGGGTTCAGCCCCTTCAGTCATAATAATACTTTAGGTCCTGTTATGATGTCCTTTAATTTAATACTACACTTACGAAGTAATGATCTAATGTTTGCATGTATAACTGTTTTGATGATTGAGTCACACTTCACTTGTTATTATATGGTTATGGAGTCATATGATGTTTTATAACACTGTCCACACAACCCTGAATGTGTTATTTATCATATATAGTAGTTATTACTATTGATTTTTACTTTTTAGATCTTGCAATATGGATTGCTGCTGTCCTGGTTGCAATTCAAGCACCAAAGTCAAGCGAGGATATCCTGCTCATGAACTTGAGTCAGAGGATCAAAATGTGTCCCTTCATTCATTCCCAAGAGATGCTAACCTTGTGACCAAATGGTTGGCCTTATTCCAAGAAAAGGCCAGAAACAGCGTCAAGCATTTTGCCAATTCATGTTTCAAAGAAGAAAAATGAGACAAAAACAGTTGTAGAACCAAAAAATTCCAAAATGGTTCTGAGAAAATTAAAAATCGATGCTCTAACAACTTTATATCCAGGTCTTCCTTCCTATTATTTGTGAGTCTCATCTAATC
>NW_027295730.1:0-905 GCF_016086655.4 Lepeophtheirus salmonis | reverse complement strand
TTCAGGGTTCTGAAGGCTTGAGATGTTATAATCAAGAATGGCCTCGGCAGTCCTAGATAAATCTTTCCCCATACATGGCTGCCTACCTGGTGGTTATTAATCAAGTCGTTTAGACTGAATATAATATTACCTATATTAACTGAAAGCTGAGGTTTACAAGACTGTCTTAGGTTAACTTATAAATCGAATGAGTGCGTGGAGGAGGGTTGGAGGGGAGGTTAAAAGATCTCAATTTTCTATAATAGAGTGCCTTAATATGTGTTTCTGCTTTACGGGCCCTGACTACCCTACACTGCCAATATACAGTGGATTAGGGCTGATCAGTTAAAATCCCTTGAGGTAGCCCCCTGAGAGTCTTAGAGGAGCCTCCTGGATGGAGAACAGTTTGTATGTTTCTTGTTTGCAGGTTGATTGGGTAAAGATACTTTATTCACAAAGCATGAATTTGAAGAGTTTCTGCAGTCACCCTAGTTGAGAAAGGATGAGGCAAAGGCTTGAATATTATCTCATTTGTAAGGGAAATCCTAGTCTATGAATAAAAAGAATCCAGGCCTACTCCTGGATAAGAGCATTTTCCTATATCCTCTAAAAATTAAGCAAACAGAGGCAGGTGCCTCTGTTTGCTTCTTCGCCTGCTTTAGAAGCCTTCATGCTCGGTGAAAGAGTTAGAACACGAACATGAGGCCAGATGATCGAAGAATAAAAAGAGAACTCTTCAAAATATCTCCATCATTGCCCTTTGAAATTATAAGAAAGATTTGCCTCCAAACCCCCGAAAAAAGAAATGTGATCCATCCAAAAAGGCATTTATCAAAATGCGGATCTACTAAATACATGACATCCTGAAGACTACGATTCAAAGACTCATTCAACAGCCTACTAATCTCTGAACACTCTGAAATTTT
>NW_027295729.1:0-742 GCF_016086655.4 Lepeophtheirus salmonis | reverse complement strand
CGTTTTTCCATGATTTTTTAACGTCGCAAGGGTGAAAATGTTGTATCTGAAATGTTAATAGTAAATAACATCTGTAAAAGTAAATAAAAGAGGGAAAAGGTGGTGTAAATTATGGATCCAGGTCTGCTACTAAACTTGTCAGGGACCTATAATATGATATCTATAATATTTCTTAAGCCAGGTGATATGTATTTACTATTTACCTATTTAGGAGTAATAAACCCAATTATCAATATAATTCTCGTCGCTGAAAGGGTAGCCCCAAAAGGCACCATTCACGCTAGTGACACACGAAGGAGGATGAGGGGTTCCCAATGGGAAACACGGGAACACCGAATGGAGGATAATAAACGATGATTAAACAACAATAGATTCCCATCTAGTACTGATTATAAGTTACTTTATCCGAATATATATATTTACAATGTACAATGAGAAACCAGTAAATAAGTAAGGTTAGAACGACTACTTAAGTAATAAAGATATAATACGACACCCCAATCAACCCGAACGGAGTTGATTGATGTGACGTTTTATGATCTTGCCGTCAACTTGTACTCTGAAAGTACGCTTCCTATTGCATCCACAACCTTTCAATCTTTCATCAATTTTGTTGCACGTCAATTCATGAGGAGCAATTGGGATAAATAGCACAAGACGTTAAGGGATAAGCATCCGTTGACAGAGGCCACAGGCAAGGGAGGAATGAATTAAGCCTTGGTATTATCGACAGAACCCTTTT
>NW_027295728.1:0-562 GCF_016086655.4 Lepeophtheirus salmonis | reverse complement strand
TTTTAATCCACAAGTTGCCGATTTTATTAAGAATATGGAACAAGAATCAATATCTTTTCAAGATTATAAATTACTAGATGGACGGAAATATGATGGTTTGATTGCGCTAGTCCCTTAATTTTTCTCTTGGATTGAGATAAGGTGTTGCAGATTACTTTTACCTCGTATGAACAGTATGAAGATAACTTTTTTGCCCAAATTTTTGGTTTTGTGTTCTACTGTTTATATTTTATAAACTATAGATCACCTTTCTTAGTTTTATATTTTAATATAGGTGTATCGGTTCCCGGACTTTATGGAGACAGCGGACTATATGGAGACAGCAGATTATCTAAATACAACAACTAGTTCGAACTCATCGTAATATTAGTTTATTTAGTTCTAGTGACGTTCTCGCCTTGTAAATCTTTCATTGTTGTTTCATTTCCTCCAGTTTCCTTTATTTTATATAATGCAGAAATTCCTTGGGAAAAAAGTAGAAGTCAATCTTAGACTCTCAATGTTTCTCAATTTTTCTAGATATTTTTATCCGCAAACCATATTATATTTTGCTGTTATCTGC
>NW_027295727.1:0-553 GCF_016086655.4 Lepeophtheirus salmonis | reverse complement strand
ATGTTCACTTACAACTGACATAGTTCATATATGTTAGTCTTTTTGTATTTGAAGAGTTGATATGAGTCCTTTTTGCCATACAAATATTAAGTAATAATTTACTTTTTTTCTCTGAAACATTGTGAGACTTTTATATAGAAGAAAATATAAATTGTGAAGTTCAATTTAGAAGCAAATAAAGATGTAATAATAATAACATATTAGAACAATCTAGATAAGGAAAAATGGAAATCAGTAAAATATTTACACACTCTCACATCTTCTAATAATTTTTTATCACTTCTCTCGACTCCTACAATACAATGTACCAACATATATTATATAGGTAGATATATTAGCTAAATAATACATTCATAGATTGTACAAGGGAAACGAAATACTCATAGAAAATAAAAATCAGGAAGATGACAATAAAAAAGATTTTTTGCATTAGTTGAAAACGTGATCCTTCAACTTTATTATTTTAGAGGTTCTTTGAAGCAAGTCAATCTGTATGACTATTATGTATTGTAAAGAAAGTTGATGCATGTTTATGGTAATATTAACATTATAC
>NW_027295726.1:0-549 GCF_016086655.4 Lepeophtheirus salmonis | reverse complement strand
AAATTTGACAACAAGTAACTTTGCCCTCCCCCCTCCTAAACAATTCCAACACACCTTCCAAAAGCCCAACATATGTATATTTCAAACAATAAATAAATAATTATGTTCAATATATCAAAAATAATATAGAACAGTATTTTTGAATAATATTATTCTAGCTTAGGTTAATATATTGTTTTTTTACAACTATTTTTTAACTTTAAATGTTAAAAAAAAAAATAATATTTTTCAGAGATTACTTTTACGATATTTATAAGGATGGGAATTACTACAATCTTCACAAGCGTAATGTCAGGGACCCCCATATACAAAGCCACAATAAATAAAAAAATTAAATCACGACATCGCACTATATTTACCCTCTCTGACTCCTTCATGACCGCTTGTTCCAAAAAAATGTAAATGTCGATTATGTATGGACTGGACCGGTCCTTACTAAGGGCAATAATTAGGATTGGGATTAAATTATTGCTCATGACAGAAAATACCTTTTTTCTGTTTCTAAATATAGCACCTCAGGATTTACATTAAAAAAAAATTGCATTTGAA
>NW_027295725.1:0-556 GCF_016086655.4 Lepeophtheirus salmonis | reverse complement strand
ACACATTGTTTTAATCCCACTGAAATATGACCTTTTGGGACATTTTTCACTTTAACTCTTTATAATAGTGGACTCCTGAAATCCACTTAAGCCTTAACTTTCTTGTCTCCCATTTCCAGTTAGGAAATAGATCAATGATTATAATTAGACATAATACTTTGGTACACCCTTCTAGACCCAGTAGTTGTGCAGGTGATCTTAACTAATCATAATTTTTTACTAAAATGAACGCTTACATTAATAATGGGTTTACTAGAGGACAAGTTAAAGATGTTATATCGTGCGATATGGATGTTTTAGGATAAAAGGATTGTTGAACAGACATATGAACTTTTGCATCACGTTATCTAGTGAACCGGACTGTATGATGGGATACTATAGGGGCTCTTTAATCCTCAGAGAAGCAAGTCTGTGCAAGAATTGAAACTTGCCGTGGGGAAGGGTGCGTTTTAGTATATAAGATGGATTTTTTTATCATTTAATAGTTTGCATGCCCGAATATTACCACGCAACGGTATTACCACAACCTTTTTAAAAACAATAATTTTACTGGGCA
>NW_027295724.1:0-614 GCF_016086655.4 Lepeophtheirus salmonis | reverse complement strand
AAAGTTTTCGTGAATGCAGGGCCGGATCAGCGATTGTGACCGTCCAAATTCTCTAGCAATTGTCCTGATGGACTTCCCTGGGTCCTCATTGAGAATTTGCCGGCTTCTGGACATAGTCACTATGACCTCAGTTTGCATTGTTATTGGCTCAAAATGATTTTAGAGGCCACAAATTACCTCCTAATGTAGAATTTGTCAATTTTGACTCAAAATACCCTCGAGTTGGGGGGAGTATAGACTCAAAATACCCCCGGGGCCTTATGGGGGAGGGAGGGTTGCAAAAGAACGTCTTACTGAGGATTGAAGTTTCAGCAATTGTTATGCTGCTCATCGTGTTATGGGTTCCAAAGGGCTCAGTGTCGATTCCAAATATTTGGCACAATGAAGTCCTCAATTATTTCCATTTTTTCCCCAACTGATGCAAGATTGAACAAGCTAACAAAAAAAAATCAGCTGTCTAAGTTCCCAAAAGTGCACAATTTCTATTTTCGTCAACACCTAATAACTCTGGGCAATACTGTGGACGACCGCTACTTATTACTATTAATATATTGATATTTTTGACAAACTGCTTTTAAATTTTAATAACCTAATTATTAAAAATCTAAATTTAT
>NW_027295723.1:0-1260 GCF_016086655.4 Lepeophtheirus salmonis | reverse complement strand
GTTCTAAACTTTTACATATATGAGGTTGTCTTTAGCATCCTTCTTTTTTTTATGAAAAATATCTAGGATTGAAAATATATGAAAAACTAAGGAAATGTATGAGAGATTTGTAAAAGAACAAATATATATGGAGTACTTTTAACTCATAACTATTCTACTCTTAAAAAAAAGTAAGTAATAAACTTCCTCAAGGCAAATTTTCCAATGGCGAGCTTTCCTGACGTGGTCTCATGTCTAGGCAGTACCAATCGAGTTCAACCGTGTAGGAATATTGTACTATATCAGTAATACTCGTTTGTAGTTTTGTAACATCGCCCATCGACGTAGTCATCGATTCATAGTTCATGTAAGGTATGCTCACAAGTATAATTGCTTGTGAGCGTAGTTTTTACAAGTTACTATATTCATTTATGAATAATAATGATGACATCTCAGGCGTGGTTTTTATATGAGTAACGGGGAAAGGAGGGTGTGTATTACTTGCTAAAATGTTATTGTATCTTCAGTCGTTAAGAGGCCATCAAGCTCTTCAGATCTCTATCCTCTTGAGTGGAGGGTGAGCTGCTGAAGATTTGTTCTTCTTATTATACTGAAATTCAATTCAAATTATTTTTTACCGGCCTTCCCTTACTCCACTTTGCGAGTGAAGGAAGTGTGCTCCATAATTAATTTTTTGCCAGATTACTTTATTTTCTGAAGTTTTTTTTCCTTGGCCCTTCCATTCGGGGATTTAGATCTGTTGAGTGAGACACCTTTTTAATAGAGATAAAAGAATAAAATAAAGTTAAATAAGGTTTTTCCATTGTGTTTGGGGTTCACAATTTCACAACGTCCCACTTTTTATTCGAAACAACTATTATTTTGTGTGGTCTCATTCGCAAGTTAAAATTCTCAGGATTATAATTCGGCACAAGAAGTCCTCTTTTTTTCCTTTTGTTTGTATTTGAGTTTCAATTTATTAAGAGGAGAATAATTTAGCTGTTTTAAATAAAACTCTTCAATATAATACACAATATGAAATTTAATAACACTGACACCCAAAAATATCCTTGTAAGCCTTGGAAAGAATAAATGTACATAAATAGTACATTTGTAAATGGGTTTAAGTGTTGATCTGAAGTATATATTTTTTATAACCTAAGGTAAAATCAGAAATAGTATTATTTACGTGAATTAATAAAAAATTAATTTTTAAAATTATTCTTGCGTATGTTTTGAATTCGAGCTCTTAAAACTTTAATATTAAGAACATTTAGAATT
>NW_027295722.1:0-1243 GCF_016086655.4 Lepeophtheirus salmonis | reverse complement strand
ATTCGAATTCGAAATTACATATAGACACTCAAAAAATAGCTTATATAAATTCTTTACATACCTTCCGAAGGCAATTTATTGCATAGGCGGAGAAAGGCTGCAAGAGGAAAATTTGCTTTTCGTCAAAAAAAATATAGAAATTCAGGCTTGGATATTGATGTAAAAATGAACAGTGTTCACGCTTTCCGTTCATTTTTGAATAAATGAACGATGAACGGAGAAAAAATAAATGGCGTTAATTTGGTCGTTCATTTTTTTGTTTCTTAGGTGTCGTTATATAACTATTAGTTTACAAAGATTACTACTTTTTTTTCGTGATTGATATAATTTTTATTGTCTCGAGGGTCCTTAAAAAAAAAATAATTTAGATTAAAAATTAGGAGCCTGATTTTTTGTGTACATTGATTACTGTCTATGAAATATCTCATACTTCACAAATTGCAAATACCTTTACTATGGAATGGGCGTGTAGGAAATAGGTATTCTGGGTTCAGGTAAGAGTGCAATTTTCTACATAACCATTCATTTTTTATTCTTTTGCTAAATATTTTATAAAATTTGAATATAATTTAAGACAAGGTGGTCAATGTAGTGTAAAGTTTTAGTATATTTATTTCTGTATAACAATGTTCCATTTCATTTTGTATATGTGTAATATCACTACTAATTTGTTGGATCTATTTGTTTTATTCTATATGAATAACTTCTATCATTTGTCCTTAAAATTTGTCTGATTCTCTGCTTATGACTTCTGGTTACAATTAATATAATTATTTTACCGTTGTAATTTTTTTAATTTTGCCCATACTTATTTAACTTATTATTATAAGCATATATTATAATACTTTAATAAATTATTTATATAATATTCACCAATTTTAATGTAACAATAAAGATGTCATCCTTTGTAGTACATAATATTTCTATATAACACCGTGCTTCGTACAAATTCAAATAAAGTAAACAATAATTATATTCAAATATTGAAATTCCCTACTCATCGTGAATGGATCTCTTCAATGATGCAATCTTTTAACCTCCTTTGCAAGGAAGGAGTCGAATCTGCAATCTTGAGATAGATGATTAAGTTAAAAGTATCTTTCTTCGATTTCCTCTATCTGGTTTTGGTCTTATCTCTCGGAGATCATATCTGAAGTGTTGCCGTATTTTTGTCTCATCAAAAATAGATGCCCGGATTTTAGCAGTTGTATCTGGATTTACAAACAGTGAAGAACAACTCCCT
>NW_027295721.1:0-564 GCF_016086655.4 Lepeophtheirus salmonis | reverse complement strand
ACTCAAAATACCTTAGAAAAGACTCTTCGTCGTCAGGAACAAAGTGGAGATTGGGTAGGGTTTTGAACCTAATAAAATATTAATAAATTGATTAAATCGTTTCTTTTTTTAGGATGGGAAATCAAATGAAATATATTCTTGGATCAGCCCTGTTGAGTTTGATAATTTTGCTCTCATCCATCAATCGAGCAAGGTTTGTTCTCATCATAATCAAAGAAATATAATTTCATCATTTTTGTACTTTTTTCTTGATGATGTATGAAATAAATTATGACTTCTACCTCTGTATTGCCAGAAGACAAATACTTTATCTCAGCCCAGCGAGAAAAAACGAAAGGGGTCTTGGTTGGAGTTGATAATAGTTTTGCAAGAACATGCAAAGAACAGCCTTTTAAAAAAATGCTAGAGAGGAAACAAGGTGGAACTTAATCATGCAATCTTGCTTCATTAGTCTCTGAACTTTAAACTTTTGATGAACAAACTAATGAAACATAGATGAGGAAAGTGAAGAAGAAATAACAATGTATACTCCAAAAGGTTTTTACCTGTCCTTGATCGAACCAC
>NW_027295720.1:0-795 GCF_016086655.4 Lepeophtheirus salmonis | reverse complement strand
ATAATATAACTCTCTGACTAATAATATTATTTAATATAAATATTGATGAATACTACTCATATATAGTGCAGCTTGAAAATTCTTCAAAGTATGTGCCAATTTTTTAAAACAAGCCAGCTACAGACTGTCACACCACCTTGTGGATAGTATATATTTTTTTAGTTGGCTAATGTCTTGTGTCTACTTGCTTAAAAACTCAATACCTGAAACCCATCCATAACAAAAATCTTATAAAGGATGATGAAATTACTGATAAGATTTGATTTATTAAGAAGATTTGCTTTCTTTTATTGTGACATAATGTTTTTTTTATTCACCGTTCTTTTATATGTACAAAGCGATTACGTAAATAAATATATGTATAAATTATAGTTGAAAGTTACTGCTTCATATAAGAACTCTGGAAAAGGCCAAATGAAAAAAAAACAAAAAAAAACAGTGTATTCTAGTGGGGGGAGTTAAGTGTTATTGATTTAAAATTAGAAAAACAAAAATGAGGCGCATCAATAATAAAAAAAACATATGTAGTCATGATGGAACTAACAAATGTTTCCCAAATGCACGTCAAAATATCTACAGAGTACAATCCTTCTGTTAATAATTAATAAAAAGTACTGCTTATGCCAATTCCTAAAATAATTAAGCCGTTATTGTAGAAAGGGTTGTCTTTCTTTTTTATAGTTTAAAAAATATACGAATTCAATTTATAATATATAAAAAAAGGTAAAAATATCTCTATCTCTTGTAGAATAATATTAAATCACGTCACAACTTTTAATAGATATTCTGATACAA
>NW_027295719.1:0-1232 GCF_016086655.4 Lepeophtheirus salmonis | reverse complement strand
ATTTCTTGCTCAAACGCCTTTATAGGTCCTCAAAGTGCTATATTTGATGATTAAAAGATGAATTTGTAATAAAATAGACGAAATTTGAGTTTTTTCGAGAAATATGGTCATTTTAAGCCATATTTGACTTGAATTTCATGAAAAAAGCTTCAAATTGCGATATTTCTTTGCTCAAACGCCTTTATAGGTCCTCAAAGTGCTATATTTGATGATTAAAAGATGAATTTGTAATAAAATAGACGAAATTTGAGTTTTTCGAGAATTATAGGTCCTCAAAGTGCTATATTTGATGATTAAAAGATGAATTTGTAATAAAATAGACGAAATTTGGAGTTTTTTCGAGAAATATGGTCATTTTAAGCCATATTTGACTTGAATTTCATGAAAATAGCTTCAAATTGCGATATTTCTTTGCTCAAACGCCTTTATAGGTCCTCAAAGTGCTATATTTGATGATTAAAAGATGAATTTGTAATAAAATAGACGAAATTTGGAGTGTTTTTCGAGAAATATGGTCATTTTAAGCCATATTTGACTTGAATTTCATGAAAAAAGCTTCAAATTGCGATATTTCTTTGCTCAAACGCCTTTATAGGTCCTCAAAGTGCTATATTTGATGATTAAAAGATGAATTTGTAATAAAATAGACGAAATTTGGAGTGTTTTTCGAGAAATATGGTCATTTTAAGCCATATTTGACTTGAATTTCATGAAAATAGCTTCAAATTGCGAAAAGTGCTATATTTGATGATTAAAAGATGAATTTGTAATAAAATAGACGAAATTTGGAGTTTTTTCGAGAAATATGGTCATTTTAAGCCATATTTGACTTGAATTTCATGAAAAAAGCTTCAAATTGCGATATTTCTTTGCTCAAACGCCTTTATAGGTCCTCAAAGTGCTATATTTGATGATTAAAAGATGAATTTGTAATAAAATAGACGAAATTTGGAGTTTTTTCGAGAAATATGGTCATTTTAAGCCATATTTGACTTGAATTTCATGAAAAAAGCTTCAAATTGCGATATTTCTTTGCTCAAACGCCTTTATAGGTCCTCAAAGTGCTATATTTGATGATTAAAAGATGAATTTGTAATAAAATAGACGAAATTTGGAGTTTTTTCGAGAAATATGGTCATTTTAAGCCATATTTGACTTGAATTTCATGAAAAAAGCTTCAAATTGCGATATTTCTTTGCTCAAACGCCTTTATAGGTCCTCAAAGTGCTATA
>NW_027295718.1:0-4034 GCF_016086655.4 Lepeophtheirus salmonis | reverse complement strand
ATCTGGATGAAGTTTAATGTAGTTCCAATTTATCGTGGACATCCTGTATACATTGTTTTTAATTTCAAAAATTAAAATTCTTACTCTGCTGTATAATTTGCCCGAAGTACTTTTTTAATAAAAAAACAGAAAATATTTTAGGGGGCTACACCCCCCAGCCTCCTCCCCCGCTGCGGACGCCCCTGTTATGGTCTCAGTAGTATTTTGTGATGTGCATGTTGTAATACTGAAAGATCACCTTAAGAAGAGAAATACTCTCAACAGTCAACGTTATATAGCGTTATTTGAGCATTTGAAGTACGAAATCTCGGAAAACAACTCCATTTGAGAAAAAGAATATGCTGCCCCATGTTACAAGTCAATCAAAGCCATGTCAAAACAAAATGAATTAGATTTTGAATTGCTTCCCCCATCCACCTTACTCTCCATATTTGGCTTCCAGCGACTATTGGCTATTCGCAGACCTAAAAATGCTTGGCAGTAAGAAATTTCGCTCAAATAAAGAGGTTATCGCTGAAACTGATGACTATATTGAGGCAGAAGATAAAGCGTTTTATAAATGTGGCATTGAAATGTTGGAGCGGGGATGGAATGATTGTATTGCTTTTGATAGAAATTATATTGATGAATAAAGCACATTTTATGGGGAAAAATTGTGTTTTCTTTATTAAGATCGATACTTTTAGCTCATGTGATATATCTTGTAAATAGAAAGTGTATTAAAACAAATCCATTGTTTTCAATGGATTTTTTTGTTAACATGTATCTCTTTGTAAGGACATAAACATTAATTGTCTATTAACTTGTGTATTGATTGTTTAATTGTAAATTGTTTTGATTACCAAACTTAGTAATCAAAATAGTGCCTACATGACAAAGAACTCGACGATTATCATTATTCTATTCACATTATTGATATTTGGGCTTACAAAATGTAGTTCATCTTTGACATTTAAATACCCGAAATTGAATCTACGAAACCGAAATTGCAAGGGGTTGACTGCTACAGTATCAGAATTCATAAACACTATTCACATTTTCCCCGTTCACTGGAGGCTTTTTACTTTATCAAGAAAAACTGTATGATGTATTTTCTCCAAGTGCATTAATTTTGATGTACACTCAAACAATGATTCAACCAATCACAAAACTATATATGAAGTTGTTTAGTACAAAATCTTATCTTTCTAACACCACCTATCGTAAATCGCACATAATAACGCAAGATACACATGACTAGAGCCAGACTAAGAAAAATAATAGATTTTACTCTACCTATTATATAGATAAATACATTCAACTTCTAAATTGAAGTTGAATTGAGGATATTGAAATATGTTTATATGTATAGAAAAACCTTATAGTAAAATACACGTCTTGGATCTTAGATTGAAGAAAAAGTTGATAGTCAAAGTGTGAGAGATTGTCTGTTGGAGTGTTTTATTTTTCTGAAGCTGTTATTAGACTGTTTACAATCCATATTATACACATAATGCTTATTAGCTGCTTGGACTATCTCACACTCAAAGTTTCAAGCTTAAATCATTCAAATCCAAGACTAGTATTTTACTAAATGCCTTTTCTACATGCCCCATAAGTCTTAGGACAACTTCACCAGCCAAGAAAGAATACAAATATTTATTTTTCGAAACATATTTTTACGACATTGTAATCAACGTGTAATTTTCTTCAAAATGAGTGCCAGTTCATTTCATAAGGCCACTATTTGCGGCAAATACTGCTCTCAGACCATTCAGAACTACTTAACACGCCAGATGGATGGCCTCCCTCTGACAAGTTGTCCCATGCAAACACTGCGACTTCAAGTCGCCGACGCTTAGGTAGGAAATCACACTGACATCCCTTTCCAAAATGGACATAGGAGAGTTCCATTACATTGAGATTTGGGGAGAAGGGGGCCGGCCATATGTTCTGCTCCAAAAGTGCCCTTAAAAGTGGTGTAGTACCACCTTGCACAGGCTTTGCAGCATGTGAAGGTGCTCCGTCCTGCTGGAAGTATTTAGGACCAGATGGATACGTTGATTGACCTCCATACCCTCGGAAATGAAGATCAAGATCCTCTTCATCCAGCAGGAGGTGATACCCGCCCCGACCATCACAACCACCGGCTTTTGGCTCTTGAAATTCAGGGAAGGTTCTCAATACTCCAACCCAGCGCCTGGTCGTTATGGCTGGTGTACGTCAGCTCCACGGTGAATCTCTTCTCGTCAGACCAAAAGATTAAAACTTGCATACAAGAATTGATGAATTTCAGAAGTACCTTCACCTGAGTGAGCCTCTTTGCCATTGTAGCCTCGCTGAGAAGCTGCCGCTTGTGTGGACGATACGGCTTCATCTTCAGGTTCTCTATGACCACTCTGCGCATGGTTTTTGAGACACACTAGCCTCATGAACCATCTTTCTCGCGGGGCACTTCTTTTTACAGTTGATCTTCGAGTTCGTTGCCTGTGTGTCCTCATGGACTTCGGTTGACCACTCCTGGGTCTGTAATCGATATTTCTAGTTTCCTAGTACCGCTTAATCTTGTAATGAACCGATCACTTGGACAGATTGAGGGTTTTCAAAGCCTTCGCAAATGCTCTTACAACTCTTCACACTTCAAATGAAGCAAATAACGCGCTTTGGGATCAAAATAATACCGTTAGGCTCAAACACGTTTTGAAAAAAATATGACTTACAAAATAAAAATATGGAGATTTCGTGAATCAGTTGCATCAAACAGAATTACAAAATATACATTCGTGTACCAGAAATATTAAATTGAACATGTCCCAGAGAAAGCTCTCTTGGATTACCTCGCAAATATCACTTATTTCAACTACAATTTAAGAATCTAACGTTGAAATAAATATTTTGAGGCCTTTTTATAAACTTTGTTTGCCAGCATTTTCGAAGATCTTTTCTTTTTAAAGAAAGGAATGTTTAATTTTATTTGTAGCACAATTTTTTTTAACATCAAGCTTTTGACAAATAAATTATGGTAATATTTTACATATTCACGCTTTTGTTGTTTCAAAGTCGGATAGAAAGCTGATAGACAGAAATGGGAGTTTATCCTGGGAGAGACTGGAGGGTGAATTTTTACGGAACTAGGATATTACACGAGGTAAAGTAAACCAAAGTGGAATATTGTCAAAAAAACATACTTTTAGTAAGCATATTGCAGGAAGTTTCTTATAGCAAAACTATACAACTCTTTGAATTATCTGCCAATCAACAAGTTTTTGTCTTAAAAGACAATTTAATTTTTATGAAAATATTTTTGTTTAATTTACTTTTATGATTAAGAAAAGCAATCTACAATATTAAGCTTCTAATTGCAATATTTGTTTTGCCCTTTTAAATAGCATTTGATTGAAGATCAAGTAGGATGATTACAATTCATATATTTATCTTTAACCTTTTGATAAAAACAATTTCATTTCTATTTTCATATATTTGGGTGTTTGATATTACTAGGATACGAGCGAGTGCGAGGAAAGGCCGTGAGCGAGTCTTGTGGAACTATTTAATCATTTTTATTTTAAATTGCCTGCCTATGATGTTATGGTTTGGGAGGATAAAATATCACGTGATTCTACTATAGAAAAAAAAGAATCTTCTTTAACTATTTCAAATAAGACTAGAGGAGTTAATATAAAAAATAGTAGATAATTTTTATATTTCTATTTTATAGATCTATTAACAGTCAACTCTCTTAAATTTATCCCCCTAAAGTAGCTAATATGAAATAGCAGAATAATAATCAAAAGTTAATGACTAACACTTTAGCCGTAAAAGTAGATTACTAGTAAATTGCTAAGTTAAAGGATTATACACCCCTTTTGACCATGTGGAAATAATAACTTTAGTAAATATAAAGCAATTTTTTTAATTGCTTGACCATGTGATTTAATTATTGTCCTTGTCAAACTTCCCATATTCCTTCTTCCACCCTAATGAAGATACACACTAAGATTACCTCGTAGGTTCTTACAAATTCCCTTATTTAATTCGTATTAAAAGTATTTCCA
>NW_027295717.1:0-555 GCF_016086655.4 Lepeophtheirus salmonis | reverse complement strand
GAAAGTATTGATAAGCGTCACAACCAATTTCTTTTTTATTACATTGTCAATTCCTTTTATTTCAAAAGTAACATTCTCGATTGAACCGTCCATATTTTTATTTTCATCACATTATGTTTTCTTTAAGTCATCAATTCGACCCCTAACGTCTATAAGGAATCTAGTATAAAAACAAGCTTGACCCAGACTAAATCTAGGATTAGCTTCTGCAATTTCATGCAAGTTAAAACTATTTTTATTCTTCAAAAAATAATTTTCGTTATTTTCTATAAATAAATTATTCTGATTAATCTTTTAGAGGCGCTACAAATTACACTTAATGTAGAAAAAATCAACATCACAATGGACAAATTATAAAAAAAATATATTTTTATTTGAATATTCACATTGGGGCAAACATAGTAACATAAATCAAATGAAGGTTATAAAATATAGTTAACTTTTTTTTTTGGGGGAGGTCCAAGTTTATTCCAGAATCTTGAAAATAAAGCACATATTTCAATAACATATATATATAATGTCAAATTTTTTACTATTTCTTCAAATTTAGTTTTT
>NW_027295716.1:0-1465 GCF_016086655.4 Lepeophtheirus salmonis | reverse complement strand
CTTTCATCCCTATACTACTCCAAAAAATTGCCTTTTGTTGGTCGAAAAATAAAAAGAAAAAAAAGAAGAATGTGCGCTGCATATTATGATAGTAATAAAATTATTTTTGAGTGTAATTGATTTTTTGCCTCACGTTATTGCTAGGGATGGTATTTTGTATAATATTAACTATACAGTTTTATTCTCTGTGCACTCGACAAAAGTCCAACATCCTATTTTACTGTATTTTTACACTCAATGGTTTGTGGAAAAGTAAACTTAATTTATTTACGCTTTTTTTTAGTTCATTATAATTATAACTAGTCACTTTCAATAGCATATAATGCTCCTTGAATGAGTAAATCCTATGTATACGAATAATGTCAATATTTATAATATATGAACATTTTTTTTTAAACATTTCTTTTTTTTTCTAAGTTATTATGTAAGTCTCAAGGATCTGTTCGGAATTAATGTGGATCGGTCCTTATTTAGGAGCAAGGAGTGCAGTGCAGTTCATTCCTGACCAGTCTCACTTTGTAGTTTAAAAAAAGGAAAAGTCGACCTCTTGACGTAATTGATGTATTTCTTACTTTTTAATAATAATGATTATTATATATTTAAAATACATCCTGCCTTCGCTAACCCAAAAATTTCATTAGTATTTTGGTGTCATCCCTCAATTCCCTCGTCTCACTAGATACGTCATGGCTATTTCATAATTTATTCTTTTAATAAATAAACGAAGTAATAAATTATAGTATGTTTATGATCCAAAAGGTTACGTGATACAATAAAGGTAACGACTTACAAAAGCCTCTCTCCCGATTCAGGAGCGGTTGGAGGGTAAGTAAGAAAATCGCCAGACATTGGAACTCCCAAGAACTCTCTTAATACTATTGCAAAAAGAAACATACTACCGCCCGATCTAGATCTGGATCAAACTCAAAAAGAACATTATCATTTTCCAACCATTCCCGAGTACGTCACGTACAAAACAACAAAAGAAAGAATGAATTTATCCTGTTTATCACTCAACGTCAATTCATTACAAAGTCTGAGTCAAAAATACGACTTAGCAAGACTAATAGAGTATGTTCAATTACGAGACATTGTAATTCTATGTGATACAAGATGTAACACGGAGAATCACTTCTCTATCCCACATGGATATAGGTCCTTTTCGTCTTTCAACAATAAGAATCCTAAATCAATGCGTGGAGTTTGTTTGTTCATAAAAGCAAACCTACAACCAAAAGTCAACTTCCGGAAATGCTGAAGATAACATAATAAAAACAAATTGTCTCTACGAGGACTCAACTTAAGTCGAATTGGTTTATATGGACGAAATATTAATTGATCCCAAATTTTTACCAAAACAAATTAACCCACCCAATTGGCTTCCCAGATCTACAATAGTAAGTGATTTCAATGTGAAGATTAAATGAGTAGGCAAAAAGGAGCTATTATGACAGTTAAGATTCGC
>NW_027295715.1:0-534 GCF_016086655.4 Lepeophtheirus salmonis | reverse complement strand
AATACACCAATTCATTGTTACAAACCCCCACAAAGGGTTTGGAAAACGGGATCCCAAGAGAGAAATCCTATTATTTAGGAACGAAATATAAGTTTAGATTCATGAAATCACATAGTATATAAAAATACCTAGCTGACCTATATATATATATTTTTTCGTTAACTAGTATAGGAGATTTATTTCGCATTATCAGTTATTTTAATAAATGGTAAAAGTATATCCCTGTACGTTGTACAAATACAATACTCTTAATGACCTTAGAGATAATAAAAGAATAAATAACATGCTAGGTTATTTTATTCGTATACTTGCTAAATTTTAGACTGATTTGTTCAACCATTTTGGATATGATAACACTAATTCATAAAACATTCTAAGTACACTATCATTAATGGTTGGACCAAGCTTAGACCTTGAGTCGAAACATTGATCCAGGCTAGTGGAGAACATATATAATAACTATAGTTTAAAATATATCACTTTAATTTTGATATGCCTGTTGAATAATAAAATAATAATAATTAGAAAATAACA
>NW_027295714.1:0-909 GCF_016086655.4 Lepeophtheirus salmonis | reverse complement strand
TCTTTGGTAATCACATAATTGTCCCTGGGGAAATTGCTTTTAAACCTTTTCAAGAAGTAGGGAGGCATCTTGCTGCCTTCAGACTCAACGACACCGAGGAGCATTACCTAAGCTGTATGTTTGCTCCTGAAGGTTCCCTAACCCTCAGCTTTTGATTCAGCCAAGAAGTGTTCATTTATCCTATTCAAACAGCGTCTACTGTATAAATAAAGTTGTCGGAGATCGATTTTTGTGCGGAGGAAATTAAAATCCCGCTGCCGTTTTGCTTGTTGTTTGGACATTTTTGATCGTACAAAAACAAAAGAAACATCAAGCGGTATCATTTTTGTCAGCTCGTTTGAATGGCGCCAATTACAAATTTGTTAGACTTTTATAACTGAGGCTAAACGGCCTCGAAAAGGATTCTTATTTTTGAGTCCTCACCCTGCATTTTAATCTTTCAATGAATGAAAAAATGTATATATTTTTTGAATCGTCATTTATTTCAAATCAATATCAAGAAAATATAACAAACATAATAATAATTATTACATACAATAAATTCATTAAAGTCTGCTAAAATAACAAAAAGAAGATAATAAAAACTACATTAGGAATAATAAAATACTAGTAGTATTATGTTCTGTGTACGTCAATAAAGTTAATAGACTTGCGGTTGAGTTGATTTATAATATTGTTTCTAGGGATTAATTATATATTAATTGTACATTATTTATGTCATCATTGATATTAAAGGAAAGAGACAAACAGCAATATTTGCAACGCAGTGTCCTTGACCGTCTATTTAAACAGGTTACATCCATAGATGGCGCCAAAATTTAATTGTCATACTTACTTTTGAAACATTCCATCTCAACTGTAGCCACCCTTCTGCCACTGACCTCACCGATTTAAAAAAAAATTGGTCAG
>NW_027295713.1:0-526 GCF_016086655.4 Lepeophtheirus salmonis | reverse complement strand
AGAATTATATCGAAATGTTAAGGCTTATTTCACAGCCAAAAATGACCTTTAATATTCCAATGGCTGATCGACTTTTAAATCTTGGTCAGAAGCCAATAAATTGTCAAATTATGGTGAACTTAATTTTTCTCTTCATAGATGAACAAAATGCCAGTGTTCCTTTTTATTTGTATTTTTATTCGTAATAGGTGAATATTTACGTATTTAATTTGTTTGGTGAAAGTACACTGTCCAACAGTAAAAATGTTAGAAAAACAGTATATGCTCAATTTAATAGAGTTTGATCCCCTGATTCCAAAATTGGCCATATTTTTTTCTCTTAGAGCCTCGTAGCCTTCGGGAAAAGGCCATATTTATTGTTTTAATGTTAAAAGCTGTTTTAAGCCCTCGGTGTGGAAGATAAGGATAAATTATGTTAATATATATTTTAAAACCAAATGTTAAAAAATTTTAAAAATTTTAAAATATCAACATCATGCTTACAACTCCAGTTATCATTGTTTAAAGTGGAAAACAGGTCCTTTTT
>NW_027295712.1:0-1300 GCF_016086655.4 Lepeophtheirus salmonis | reverse complement strand
TTGGAACTTTTAATAGTTAATCGGGAATATGGGATTTCGGCAAGGCCAGGAATAGAAAACAAACTCACCCCAAGACCAGTTGAAGAGCCAAACTCTACGGTCACCTTTCTGCAAGAGAAAAAGAATATTACATAGTTTATTGTAAAACATTTACTTGAAAAATTTAGAGGGGATCCAGAGAAGGACATTGTGCTCCTCCATTTTTCAAATTGGAAAACCTCGTGAAAAAAATAAGTAGAAGAAATGAGAGAAATGCCTGGCTTGACGGATGTTTGGATGGTCCAGCACTCTCTCGTTTCTGTATTTGCGTCATCGTCTCATATGGCAAACTCACAGGTTATGAAAAGCCTGACTGAGCTAGAGTAGGATCACATAAAAATGGGCAATTCATACCTAAAGAAGGCAATTGACCCTAATCAGGATGAAGAAACAATGCCGGAGGCAATTTAGAAATCGTTGCAAACACTGTAGGTGCTACAAGACGATCTCGTTAATCAAGGGGTTCAATTCGTAGAACTAAATTCCATAATAGCAATTCATATTGCAACTAATAGTTTAATCTGTTATGGTTTAATGTTTATGATATATGTAAAAATATTTAAATAAAAAAATCAATCTTCAGAAAGATGATTTTAGAAATTATTATATTAAATGTTTATGATTATTTTGAAGTTTTTCTTTTGAAGTTTTGAAGAAAATAATAAAATATACAACTGTGTAGTTCAAATATTATTAAATAAGATCATCTACTTATGTAAATTTTTTTAGATCATTGCTTGTTTGTTGTAGTAATCCTGATATACTCACATTTTATCACATTCATTCAAATTGCCCACCTGCATAAATTATGTTATTTAAAAACAACGGAACCTTTTGTATGTGGAGAAGCTATAAGAGGGGTATTAACCACAACCAAAGTTTCACATGCCTTAACAGAGCCCTCTAAGTATAATAGCGAAATAGTTAAGCCATTGTGAAGCTGTTGTTACTTTTGATGAAGTAAGTTTATATTTTTGGTATATGATTACTACAGAATTTAAATATTAATCCATATTTTATTACATTTTATGTATTTTTCTATGACCAAAGACTCATTAATGCACTCTTGTAATCCATATTCATTTGACAGTTCATATTTTAATTCAACAATTGATTTTAAATATATATTTTCTTGAATATGTTAAATAAAAATATAATAACAATGTTAAAAGAAGAAATATAATCTGCTTAACAAATAGTCAGAGCCACAAAAATGATCAAATTTACTTATTTCTGTGTTTAAAGTTTCCTCATAATATGA
>NW_027295711.1:0-611 GCF_016086655.4 Lepeophtheirus salmonis | reverse complement strand
TTAATTTTGTTCTTAGCTATATACCAGAACATAGTTGATGCTAATGAACACAAATTTTCTTTTTTGTTACTTTAAAAAAATTTGAATCTACATTGACTGGAAGATTTTTATCAGTTCCCTCCCTGAACATATAGTGCGGCTTACGGTGTCCTTTATTTGAAAAATACAGGCTGTTTTTGATGTTTATATCCGTCTATAGGAAAATCAAAATTGAATCTGAAGTCAATTTGATTCATTTTTAAGAATGTTGTCTCTGTGAAGCTTGAACATGATCATTGATGGAAAGTTTTTTTAAGCTACCTACCAGAACATTAGTTGATGCTAATGAAGAGAACTGGAAGATTTTTCACAGTTACCTAAAAGAACATGTACTATTGCTTATGATGTTCCATATTAGAAAAAATAAAGGCTCTTTTCGATATTTATATCCGTTATAAGTCATTAAAAGTTAAATTTGAAGTCTATTCATTTTTAACCATTTCGTCTTTGTGAAGATTCAACATCATCATTTATGGAAAATTTTGTATCAGCTACTTTTGAAAACGTTGGTTGATGCTAATGAACACAAACTTTCCAAAGAACATTGCTTTATTTCATCTTCAAACTTGTCC
>NW_027295710.1:0-1106 GCF_016086655.4 Lepeophtheirus salmonis | reverse complement strand
ATTATTTTGCAAAAAAATGAAATAATTATCAACTTTGCATGTTATCGTAGGTAGATAAGACATTATCTTTTCGTCATTGATGATTTTGCATCTTCACAAAGACATAAAAGAAGAAAATATGCTTCATATAAGAATTAAAATTTGTCTTATAAACGTGTTTATGACTGAAAACGTTCATAATTTTACAAATATATGAGATTATAAGAATCATTACTTGTTTTGAAAGGTAGGAGAGGAAAAATCTTCCTATGAATTATGATTTCACATCATCAAAACGACAAAATCTAAAATATCGAAGCTAATATTTTTCATTTAGAAACTGGGTCTGTCTTATAAATGGGTCTGGAGATCGAAAGTGTTCAAGATTTTTGCAAAAATATGAAATTATTACCATAATTATATGTTTTAGTAAGTAAATGTAACAAAATGGGTCAGTGATGATTTTGCATCTTTAAAGAGACGAAAACGAATAAAATATGAATAATATAGAAAGTGATATTGTCCTATAGACGGGTCTTAAGTTTGAAAAAGTTTACAAATACATAATGTGTAATTATAAGTTGCATCACGTGATCTAGTAAGTATTTTAGACTTTTCGTCATTGATGATTTGCATCTTTACAGAGTCGAAAACGAACAAAATATGTAACATAAACGAATTGGGATTGTCTTATGGTGAGGTTTGCAGATCGACGACGTACATAATTTTACTCATATATGATACCATAAGCACTATTATATGCGCTGTTGAGTAGGTAGCACCAAGTCATTCCCTAAATCATGGGTACACCTACAAACAGGCAAAATACATAATATCAAATATAATGCGTTTTAGCTTGAAATTGTGATTATCTTAAAGGCAGGTATAGGGATTGAAAACGTCTAAGATTTTACTTAAAATTCATTCATTAGCAAATTTACATGTTCTGAGGAAGTTGTCAAGATAATGTCTTTATCGTTACTGATGATTTATTATTCACTGAGACGAATATGATCAGAACGAACCAAATATCCAACATATTAAATTTAATATTATCTGATAGACGGGATAAAAACGTACGAAAGTATTGCTGTCATGATAACACTACTCCTAGAGTTAGTGATTTG
>NW_027295709.1:0-3472 GCF_016086655.4 Lepeophtheirus salmonis | reverse complement strand
AAACGAAACGGCTATTTAATATATAATTTTTGAAAGTTTTTATCCCATGTTGTTTGTATTTATCAGCTGTATCTTCCTTATTTTTTTCCTTACGTTAAGCATTCTATATTTTTTTATCTCTATGTAAAATAGTCAAAGATTACATCATTGACATATAATTTAATTATCCATATCTCAGTTCTGTAAATCCTTCATGAAAAATTATTTATCTCATTTTTAGTTATATTTTGTACAAAATCTTTACTTGTACACATTATTAATATATAAATACTCAAAAAATATATAAATATATTAATGTTGGGTCTCGGGCTGGAAATCCTAAGCCGGTCTGAAACTCTTATAATTTTTAAAAGACAGAAATAATTGAATGATTTAAAAAAGTTTGGTCTAAACTGGTCTCAAAGAAAAATTTGGTCTCGATAGATCTTACAAAAAAATCAGTATTATGGAAATAAATGTTTATTTTTAGTAGAAATTTAAGAAAAATTTATTTTTTGTCAGAATTCCAATGAAATTAGATGATTATCAGAAGGAGCAATTATAGTATCAAGGAATCAATAAGTTGATAAATCATTAAATATATTTTAGGTCAAATGTCCTTAAGAACATATTAATCATTTGACGAGGTAATAGCTACAAATGACGCAATACACTATCCAACCGAGATTCTTAATTCTACGTAGCTAGAATGGATCCAAATAAGTTGTCATTAAAACCTGGTGCAATGATATTTTTGTTAAGAAATGTAGATACTTACCAACTTCGTGATGATACGAGATTGATTTAAAAAAAGATTATGCTTAATTTTTTAAAAGTAACCATAATTATGGGCGACTTAGATGAATAATTCTTTTATTTATGCCTTCACCCTGTCAAACCGTGTTAATTGAAACCTCTATGAAACTTAAGTCTCCTGTGTTTTGATTTTTTTAAATTTTTTATTATTCATCTAGAAATGTTGCATGATACAGATATAACTTTTCTAGATGTTTTGAGTTTTGTTATGAGCATTAATAAGGAGAAAAAAAGCTCCGAATTTACTGGATTCGTTGCTATGTAGTTGTACGAACATTTATCTTTATCGTCCTCACAAATCTTTCTTCTTACATGTTTTTTTTTTTTTTTTCGAAGTTAAAAATGAACGACGAACGAAAACTTTTCAGAAAATGTACGAATGAACAAACGAACAGAAAAAGGCTGAATGGGTCCAAGTTTGAGTAAAATACTCTAAAGGATTTTAATATTATGAAATATATATATGTAAGCTAGGTAAAATACTACTAGAAGAAAAGGACTAGAGACAGAAAAAAAGATCAGCAACAGCTGTAGCCCCATTTGCATGTTTTATTCAAGGTTAATAGAAATATTTCTATTATGAGAATTAGCTCTCAGCCTCTAACCCCGCCTTTAACAAATATCACGTTTAGAAGGACTGGACTTCTACGCCACTGCACATCGGGAACTCATATCCATAAATTAATCCCTTAATAAGTGATTCTATACATAAGCTCCGTTTCCAAAAGAACAAGAATATAATTTCTTGTTGATCCCTCGTCGTTTATATCATATATATTGGCCATTTTATTATTCCTATGAAGAAATTTTGGCTAATTCTTGATCCACAGTACAAAAATTCTCTGACAAGAAGATTTTCCCCGTGGACCAGGTCTACAGCCGTCAGACCGACTGTTGTCTTGGGGGATTACTAAAGAAGGTCTAGGGGGTGTTCCGTACAAAACATCTTGGGGTAGTGGTATCCGAATGCAAGAAAATGTCTCCCTTCTTTTTAAGGCTGGGGAGAAAATCGGCCTACTACAAGGTGCTAATGTTCACCATACTGCCATGACTCAAGACCACCTATCCAGAGGACAACTATGTATGGACCCAAGAGGGTGCAACCTCACAGATATCAGCCAAATGCTATAAGTTCTGCGTCAGCAACATGGCTGATTTTTGTCCCATGGACATGTGGACATCAAATAGCCGTGCATTGTGTATACTTGTCAGACTAGTAATGATTATGTATTAATAAGAATGTATACGTGTTCCTATTAAATTACATTGTTGCCTTATTCCTCCACGTCTCTTCTCTCCTCATTTCTCTTGGTCGTCCTGGATTCCTTTATTTAATAGTTTGTGTCTCTTCAAGACACAACCCCCACTACGTCTTGGCTATTGTGATCCATGTAGAAAAGAACAGATGTTATTGATTAGGTACAAAAATGATGTCTTAAAACAGCTCAATGTAAGAAAGTAGTTTGAGTCTTGGAAAGAGTAATTCCTCAGCGTTGATGGAGAGAGAAGGAAGTTATATTGCGACTGACTGCATCAATTCTGTCGGATGGAAATGAACAAGGTAATGCAATTACACAGACTCAAAATAAATAAGTTCATCTGCAACAAAAGGGACACCTATTGTAATAGCAAATGTCATAATAGCTCAACGTGCAGCAAAAGAAGTTTATTTAGTGAATGTGTTTATGTTTAGGATATATTTAGGTAACATTCATTAGTTAAATTAGGTATGTTTAAACAGATGATTTTTTGTAATTATTATACTTTATGTTGAAAAGTATATTAAATAAGTTTTTTGTTTATATTTACATTGAGCGAACTTATAATATTTATATGAAATATTTTACTGGGTAGTTCAAATATTATGAAATAGCATCAACAATTCTAATGTAAATTGTTGTTAAATCTTTACTTGTTGCTGTAGTCATCCGGATATGCCCAAATTTTATCTTGGCCTTACCTTTTTTGGCTTACATTTTAGTTTTAAAAAACACATAACCCTCTGGCTGCAGAGGAGCTGCATGTCGAACATACACCACCACCAAAGTTACGCACTCCTTCACAGAGACCACTTAGTATAATACCAAAAAAGTTCAAGACTTCTGCGAATAACGACCTACCTTTTCGACCAGCATTCACTTGTACAGCCCATGAGCTGGGGTGTATTATAGGATATTTAAAGGGATCCTTAATGCTCAGGGAAGCGGTAGCCGGAGGGTAAGGATCCGCTTTTTGAACCTGCGATTATTTGGACAACCCGTGGGTGTGGTATATTATAGGATATCAAAAGAGGTCCTTGAAATGGTGGGTAATGATCCACTTTTTAGACCAGTGGTTTACTTGTATAACAGGGTTGTTTTATAATATATTAGAAGGGTTCTTGATACTAAAGACAGTGTTCAAAATAGGTTTTGATCCCTCTTAGGGACCAGCTGTCCATCTGCACAACATGTTGGCTTTGGTATATTTCGCAAAAGAGAGTTGAGTCTCTCGTAGCAATTTCTTATCATACAATAGTTTGATTATGTGAACACTATATTTATTTCAATGAAAATATACCATAGTATCAAATTGATTACAATCAAATACTATCATAATCAAATCCTTAACGACCAAATTGTTTAGCATCGAATTGTTTAATAATCAAATTACCCACACTCATTTGAACTGACAATGT
>NW_027295708.1:0-1868 GCF_016086655.4 Lepeophtheirus salmonis | reverse complement strand
ACCATATTCCTTCTAATGTCATATGACTTGACTGCTTTTGAAGCTCATCAAAATGCCTCATGTTAAAAAACAACAAATAAAATAAACAATAAAATTATCTCCATTATTACAATTATAATTTTTTCACAACTTTATATAAGGCTCAGTACCACTATAAGTGTGTTTTTAATAGACATTTATAATAATTTTATTTTATTTAACTTAGCAAAATAAATTACATTGTATAAAAGTCATTTATCCTATGTTATAATAAAAAAAATCACTTTCTCCATATTTTTTAAAGTCATTTGTATGAATAAATTTCACATTTAATTTAATATGCACCTATAAATTAAAATAGTTCTAGGAGTATTCACATTGAACAGTTTTGCCTTAAATGTGTCCAATTTTGTACGTATTCACGTCGTGATATATTTATATAAATATGATATATCAGCATACTTCATTAACTTATCAGTTATCCCAATCATAGATTTTGATGTGCTAACTTTGATCCTCAAAATTTGCTTTCCTCCATGTGCCTTGGGAGAATTATTTCTGCAATCTCGTGTGTTTATATTTTGATTTTATGTAACCATTAACCATCTCCTATTACTGTGAGGATTTGGGTCCTAACAAATGGAAGAAAATCATAATTTCAAGACCCTTCCCCCAATAAAGTATTATATTTGAGTGGTTGATAAATAAGTAAATACAATGGCACAATTGATCTGTAGAGTTGTCGAGCTCTGAGATTTTAATATGATAAAAAAATCTTCACAGTTTGAGTTTTAAAGTTGGAATATCTTTTGATAATATAATACCAACTATAATTATTATAACATAGCCCATTTCAAACTCATAAGAACTGAAAGAGTACATAACTAGGATTACACATTGAACATCGGCGACTCTGAAATTCCAAGGAACTTAAGCATATCCTACAATTGTTCAGCTAATCTTTCCTTAGACATCAAAGGAATCTTCTCTGCGTGATGCTAGAACCTGAGATATCTCTACAAGAATTAAAAAAATTGTGTCGAACAATAACATCTTTCATCAAAGTTCCTTATCTCATGGGATTTAAAGAATAAAATCATCAATTTCCATTTTGAATAATGACAAATTGTTGATCAGTGAACTATTTCGGATACTCAAACAATCACAGCACTACATTGACCTCAAAATGCATATAAAAAGTATGTGTGAAGGTGTATAATTTATAGATGAACTGTCAGAAATCCTTTCCATTGGAAAATAAAATAAATTGTATTACATTTAACCTTTACTTTAATATTAAAAAAACTGTATTTAATATTTTAAAGTAAATCAATCAATAATAACAATTTTTAAAATATATAACTTGGGGCATAATTCAGAATAATTTATTGATTCCAGTTTATATAAATTCAACTGTCAATGTATAGGAGAAAGAGAAGAAAAAAAAAGTTTTCAATTTAATAAGAGTTTCCTTAATATCACTAAGGGCATTTGAAAATATATTTCATGATGATTTGTATATGGAGTCATTGAATGCATATTGAACATCTTTTGGTTAGGTATGATCAATTTTGCTGTAATCAATTGAAAGGTTGAATAGGAAGTATATAAGAGATCTTTAAGATTTATTGTATCCTTTATTTTAGATATAACTTATTGTATCGAACATTCGTGAATATTTTGTAATGATATAGGCGTTAGGGGCTTCATGTTATCATTTGTTTTCTTTTTTGAGCCTATTTATTAATTAATATTATCTATTTTCAAAAGATACTCGTTACAATATAAATTATAAAAAAAGTGAGGTCATACCTTTACATGGTCACCGATAGCATGGAAATTATAGTACAAATTACTTCTTGATTTACAGAATATACAAAATTTATCAT
>NW_027295707.1:0-3024 GCF_016086655.4 Lepeophtheirus salmonis | reverse complement strand
AATGAAAGTGATCAATTTCTTTTTTCTTCTTGTGGACTTTTGTTCTACTGAACAGAAGTAAGTATACCTTCATTGTGTATCTTTATAGAATTACACAAATGATGTTATGTCAGGGTCTCAAGATTCAATGGGAAATGGTGTGAAAAGAAAGACTCATGAAACCAAGTTAAAGAAATCATGGAACAACTACGTAGGCTTGATAAACTTATCTCTCCTGATTAATAATTTTATTAAGTCGTAATTTTTAGGTATATCTAAGGATGTGATTAAGAAATATATTCAAGGCAAACCAGCAACTTTAGAAATATTTCTTTCCGAAACTGCCCATACTCATGCAATCTTTGGCAAAGGTATTTCCATATCAGTTGTTATTTACATTTATCTAACTTTTTTATAATTATAGATTCTCTTGGAACATCAATTAGCTTTCTCGTAAGAAAAAATCAAACAGAGTTAGAACCAGCATATTTTTTCGGCAAACGTTATATGTATATATCTATTATTCTCTTCTTTCAAATAATTGAATATTTTTTACCTACAAAATGGGAGAAAAAAATTGCAAATCATGTTCGAAAATGCAAAAATTTTATTCTAAGAATGCCATTTTAAGGGCCTTTGAAAAATAACACTATCCAACAAAATCACACTTTTTTTATGGATCACTACAGAACAAGCTCAATTTTGTACAGTTTTATTCCTCAATTTCAAATAAGGCCTTAATATCTTTGTCAAAGTCTCGTGGCTTTCAGAAAAAGCAACTGTATTTTTTGTTATTTTTAAGGCTCAAAGCTTTTTTCAGCCCTCGGTGTTGAATATAGGGATAAATTATATTAATGAATTTTAAAAGAAAATGTTAAAAAATTCTAAACCCATTTTTAAAATGTCTACATCATACTTATAATTCGAGTTATCTTTGTTTACAAAAGAAAATAGGGGATATAAGAGATAGAAACAAGAAGAGAGAATAGAAAAATAGGATTTAGTCTGAGGTAATGCTTAAACCATGTAGCGAAACGCAAAAGTCAGCCAGAGGAGATACAGTATTGCTGTGCCTTAACCTTTTTCGAAGGATGTCCTTTTACATATGACGTCAGTCTGTCATTGTTCTTACTGAAGACATAGGCTGGGATGTAATAAAGAGAGTGATGGATGATGCACGACTACCTCACTCTAAAATTGCTGTAGAAAAGAAGAAATTATTTTATTCCTTGATTTTTCCTGTTTTGAATTTCCGATTAAAGAGAAGGAGTTTTCAATAAGGGAGAGTGAGGATACTTGTTACGTAGGAGACATGTTACAATGTCAATAACTTTAAAATACAAAAATATCTAATACCCAAGTTTTTATACAATTGAACGTCTTCCTTTGTTGATCGAATCAACATAAAACCTGGGTTGATTAATGCTTACGATTATAGAGAATTTGAACATTCTTATACTTTAATTATCAATAACAGTAAATAATAATTTAAAACAAAATTAATTTTATTATCAACTATGCTCTACTTCTGTGAATGTTGTATTTTTATCTTATTTATGTAAATATATGTATTTACTTTAGGCTGAACAACTGTAACAAAAAGTAAATTAATGCTTGAATATAACAAATTAAAGTTTTGACATGTTTTCTCCTGTTGTAACATGACTAATCCTACCCTGTACCATTTCTCCTCCTAGTATATCAAGTATCCTACTCTTGGTTAGTTTCGAAAACATTATTAAATGGCTATTAATTTTTGCACTTGATCAAAAATTATTTGTATTTGATAACTACCTATGTCATGTTACTTAGGGCGTTGAATTATCTTTAAAATTGTGAAACTTATGACAGTTTAAACAAAAATTGATTGAAATCTTATGCATTTATGATTGATTGATTGTTATTATAATTATAAATGAGTTAATTAAGATACAATAGTCAATTATTGTCAAAAGTGAGAAATTAGTCTTGAGACTTGAATGGACTCCATAGTTTTATATAAAATATATAAGTTTACATTAATTATATATGAATAAATAACCCAGAATAAACAAATTATTGGTTTAAAAAACTACATTGAATAAAAATCTTCTCTTGTTAAGCTAAATCCATCTTCCAGACTTCGAATGAGCATTTTCTAAAATATAAAATATATTATATAACATCCTAACTCTTGATTATATCTCCAAATAATAACTAAAACAGTACCTCTAGCGAAGAAAAAAGTTTATGTGTACCAATACAATCTTTAGCTATAGATTAGGTGGACCCTCGTTTAGGTATTTGGTTTAATGCTTTACCCAAGGGGGCTTTTTAATGTCCTTCTTTGGAATCCTCCCTCATTAGAGGTATTCACCGAGTCATCTTTTGTCCACGGAGCTTAAAATAATTTATTTAGATAGGTTTGAAAGGTTAGGCTTAATCTCATAACAAATTGTATAATATATCTTTTCTTTGTCTATCTCTTTGTTTCTATCTCTTCCAGCATTTGGACGTTTATTGTGAGATCCTTGAAATATTGTCCTGGTCTCAAATTAACAACAATATAGAGCGTTTTTAGGAGAGGTTTTTTTAATCAAAGTTCGTACCTTCTGCTATCCAATGAGATACTTTTTGATTTATTCGTCTTGAGGCTATGAGTCTCTTATTTAAAAGCATCTATTTTCCACATTAAACAAAGATAACTTGAGTTATAAGTATGATGCAGCCATTTTAAAAATGTTTTTAGAATTTCTTAAAATTTGGTTTTAAAATTTATAAACGTAATTTATCCTAATCTTCAACACCAAGGGCTTAAAACAGCTTTGAACCTTAAAAATAACCCAAAAAACTAAAAATATGGCCTTTTTCTTAAGGCAATTAGGTTCTAAGAGAACAAATAAGGCTATATTTGAAATTAAGGGATACATTTCTATTCAATTGAGGATATAGAGTTTTTATACCACTTTTGCTGTTGGACTGTGTAATTTGTGTATTTAATTTCCCCAAAAACGGAATAATGATAAAACCATGATACAAAATATAAATATATATTGTAATTATCTG
>NW_027295706.1:0-312 GCF_016086655.4 Lepeophtheirus salmonis | reverse complement strand
ATTTTTAATAATTCAATATTATTTTTTATCGATTTATTCTAACAAAGTGATACCCTTGATTGTTTACATAATAAAAAAAAGTATGTAATAGGAGTTGTTGACCTTTTTACCTTCATTATTTAAATTTAAAATATCATTTAATGTCGTAGATTTTAACTAAATAATTGTATGACTTTCTTTAATACATGTCAATCAATTAAATGACTTTTTTTCTTGTAATGAACTTGTTTTGCTCGACCACAGTGATGGTCAACATCAATGTATGAAGCAGTTGATTATTTTTACTGTAAATTAACAGTTTCAAATGAACCT